>NW_027478584.1:600000-758008 GCF_051014685.1 Ptiloglossa arizonensis
CGTTATACGTTATACGTTATACGTTATACGTTATACGTTATACGTTATACGTTATACGTTATACGTTATACGTTATACGTTATACGTTATACGTTATACGTTATACGTTATGCGTTATAGGATATACATTATACGTTATACGTTATACGTTATACGTTATACGTTATACGTTATACGTTATACGTTGTACGTTATACGTTCTACGTTATACGTTAAACGTTGTACGTTATACGTTATACGTTATACGTTATACGTTATACGTTACACGTTATACGTTATACATTATACTGTATACGTTATACGTTATACGTTATACGTTATACGTTATACGTTATACGTTATACGTTATACGTTATACGTTATACGTTATACGTTATACGTTATACGTTATACGTTATACGTTATACGTTATACGTTATACGTTATACGTTATACGTTATACGTTATACCTTATACGTTATACGATATACGTTATACGTTATACGTTATACGTTATACGTTATACGTTATACGTTATGCGTTATAGGATATACGTTATACGTTATACGTTATATGTTATATGTCATGCGATATACGTTATACGTTATTCGTTATACGGTATACGTTAAACGTTGTACGTTATACGTTATACGTTATACGTTATACGTTATACGTTAAACGTTGTAAGTTATACGTTATACGTTATACGTTATACGTTATACGTTACACGTTATACGTTATACATTATACTGTATACGTTATACGTTATACGTTATACGTTATACGTTATACGTTATACGTTATACGTTATACGTTATACGTTATACGTTATTCGTTATACGGTATACGTTAAACGTTGTACGTTATACGTTATACGTTATACGTTATACGTTATACGTTGGACGTTATACGTTATACGTTATACGTTATACGTTATACGTTATACGTTATACGTTATACGTTATACGTTATACGTTATACGTTATACGTTATACGTTATACGTTATACGTTATACGTTATACGTTATACGTTATACCTTATACGTTATACGATATACGTTATACGTTATACGTTATACGTTATACGTTATACGTTATGCGTTATAGGATATACGTTATACGTTATACGTTATATGTTATATGTCATGCGATATACGTTATACGTTATTCGTTATACGGTATACGTTAAACGTTGTACGTTATACGTTATACGTTATACGTTATACGTTATACGTTATACGTTATACGTTATACGTTATACGTTATACGTTATACGTTATACGTTATACGTTATACGTTATACGTTATACGTTATACGTTATACGTTATACGTTATACGTTATACGTTATACGTTATACGTTATGCGTTATAGGATATACGTTATACGTTATACGTTGTACGTTATACGTTATACGTTATACGTTATACGTTATAGGATATACGTTATACGTTATACGTTATATGTTATATGTCATGCGATATACGTTATACGTTATTCGTTATACGGTACACGTTAAACGTTGTACGTTAGACGTTATACGTTATACGTTATACGTTATACGTTATACGTTATACGTTATACGTTATACGTCATACGTTATACGTTATACGTTATACGTTATACGTTATACATTATACGTTATAAGTTATACGTTGTACGTTATACGTTGTACGTTATACGTTATACGTTAGACGCTATACGTTATACGTTATACGTTATACGTTATACGTTATACGTTGTACGTTAAACGTTGTACGTTATACGTTATACGTTATACGTTATACGTTATACGTTATACGTTATGCGTTATACGTTATACGTTATACGTTATACGTTATACGTTATACGTTATACGTTATACGTTCTACGTTATACGTTATACGTTAAACGTTGTACGTTATACGTTATACGTTATACGTTATACGTTATACGTTATGCGTTATAGGATACACGTTATACGTTATACGTTGTACGTTATACGTTATACGTTATACGTTATACGTTATACGTTATACGTTATACGTTAAACGTTGTACGTTATACGTTATACGTTATACGTTATACGTTATACGTTATACGTTATACGTTATACGTTATACGTTATACGTTATACGTTGTACGTTATACGTTATACGTTATACGTTATACGTTAGACGTTGTACGTTATACGTTATACGTTATACGTTATACGTTATACGTTATACGTTACACGTTATACGTTATACGTTATACGTTATACGTTATACGTTATACGTTATACGCTATACGTTATACGTTATACGTTATACGTTATACGTTATACGTTATACGTTATACGTTATACGTTATACGTTATACGTTATACGTTATACGTTATACGTTATACGTTATACGTTATACGTTATACGTTATACGTTATACGTTATACGTTATACGTTATACGTTATGCGTTATAGGATATACGTTATACGTTATACGTTGTACGTTATACGTTATACGTTATACGTTATACGTTATACGTTATACGTTATACGTTATACGTTATACGTTATACGTTATACGTTATACGTTATACGTTATACGTTATACGTTATACGTTATACGTTATACGTTATACCTTATACGTTATACGATATACGTTATACGTTATACGTTATACGTTATACGTTATACGTTGGACGTTATACGTTATACGTTATACGTTATACGTTATACGTTATACGTTATACGTTATACGTTATACGTTATACGTTATACGTTATACGTTATACGTTATACGTTATACGTTATACGTTATACGTTATACGTTATACGTTATACGTTATACCTTATACGTTATACGATATACGTTATACGTTATACGTTATACGTTATACGTTATACGTTATACGTTATGCGTTATAGGATATACGTTATACGTTATACGTTATATGTTATATGTCATGCGATATACGTTATACGTTATTCGTTATACGGTATACGTTAAACGTTGTACGTTATACGTTATACGTTATACGTTATACGTTATACGTTAAACGTTGTAAGTTATACGTTATACGTTATACGTTATACGTTATACGTTACACGTTATACGTTATACATTATACTGTATACGTTATACGTTATACGTTATACGTTATACGTTATACGTTATACGTTATACGTTATACGTTATACGTTATACGTTATACGTTATTCGTTATACGGTATACGTTAAACGTTGTACGTTATACGTTATACGTTATACGTTATACGTTATACGTTGGACGTTATACGTTATACGTTATACGTTATACGTTATACGTTATACGTTATACGTTATACGTTATACGTTATACGTTATACGTTATACGTTATACGTTATACGTTATACGTTATACGTTATACGTTATACGTTATACCTTATACGTTATACGATATACGTTATACGTTATACGTTATACGTTATACGTTATACGTTATGCGTTATAGGATATACGTTATACGTTATACGTTATATGTTATATGTCATGCGATATACGTTATACGTTATTCGTTATACGGTATACGTTAAACGTTGTACGTTATACGTTATACGTTATACGTTATACGTTATACGTTATACGTTATACGTTATACGTTATACGTTATACGTTATACGTTATACGTTATACGTTATACGTTATACGTTATACGTTATACGTTATACGTTATACGTTATACGTTATACGTTATACGTTATACGTTATGCGTTATAGGATATACGTTATACGTTATACGTTGTACGTTATACGTTATACGTTATACGTTATACGTTATACGTTATAGGATATACGTTATACGTTATACGTTATATGTTATATGTCATGCGATATACGTTATACGTTATTCGTTATACGGTACACGTTAAACGTTGTACGTTAGACGTTATACGTTATACGTTATACGTTATACGTTATACGTTATACGTTATACGTTATACGTTATACGTTATACGTTATACGTTATACGTTATACGTTATACGTTATACGTTATACGTTATACGTTATACGTTATACCTTATACGTTATACGATATACGTTATACGTTATACGTTATACGTTATACGTTATACGTTATACGTTATGCGTTATAGGATATACGTTATACGTTATACGTTATATGTTATATGTCATGCGATATACGTTATACGTTATTCGTTATACGGTATACGTTAAACGTTGTACGTTATACGTTATACGTTATACGTTATACGTTATACGTTAAACGTTGTAAGTTATACGTTATACGTTATACGTTATACGTTATACGTTACACGTTATACGTTATACATTATACTGTATACGTTATACGTTATACGTTATACGTTATACGTTATACGTTATACGTTATACGTTATACGTTATACGTTATACGTTATACGTTATTCGTTATACGGTATACGTTAAACGTTGTACGTTATACGTTATACGTTATACGTTATACGTTATACGTTGGACGTTATACGTTATACGTTATACGTTATACGTTATACGTTATACGTTATACGTTATACGTTATACGTTATACGTTATACGTTATACGTTATACGTTATACGTTATACGTTATACGTTATACGTTATACGTTATACCTTATACGTTATACGATATACGTTATACGTTATACGTTATACGTTATACGTTATACGTTATGCGTTATAGGATATACGTTATACGTTGTACGTTATATGTTATATGTCATGCGATATACGTTATACGTTATTCGTTATACGGTATACGTTAAACGTTGTACGTTATACGTTATACGTTATACGTTATACGTTATACGTTATACGTTATACGTTATACGTTATACGTTATACGTTATACGTTATACGTTATACGTTATACGTTATACGTTATACGTTATACGTTATACGTTATACGTTATACGTTATACGTTATACGTTATACGTTATGCGTTATAGGATATACGTTATACGTTATACGTTGTACGTTATACGTTATACGTTATACGTTATACGTTATAGGATATACGTTATACGTTATACGTTATATGTTATATGTCATGCGATATACGTTATACGTTATTCGTTATACGGTACACGTTAAACGTTGTACGTTAGACGTTATACGTTATACGTTATACGTTATACGTTATACGTTATACGTTATACGTTATACGTCATACGTTATACGTTATACGTTATACGTTATACGTTATACATTATACGTTATAAGTTATACGTTGTACGTTATACGTTGTACGTTATACGTTATACGTTAGACGCTATACGTTATACGTTATACGTTATACGTTATACGTTATACGTTGTACGTTAAACGTTGTACGTTATACGTTATACGTTATACGTTATACGTTATACGTTATACGTTATGCGTTATACGTTATACGTTATACGTTATACGTTATACGTTATACGTTATACGTTATACGTTCTACGTTATACGTTATACGTTAAACGTTGTACGTTATACGTTATACGTTATACGTTATACGTTATACGTTATGCGTTATAGGATACACGTTATACGTTATACGTTGTACGTTATACGTTATACGTTATACGTTATACGTTATACGTTATACGTTATACGTTAAACGTTGTACGTTATACGTTATACGTTATACGTTATACGTTATACGTTATACGTTATACGTTATACGTTATACGTTATACGTTATACGTTGTACGTTATACGTTATACGTTATACGTTATACGTTAGACGTTGTACGTTATACGTTATACGTTATACGTAATACGTTATACGTTATACGTTACACGTTATACGTTATACGTTATACGTTATACGTTATACGTTATACGTTATACGCTATACGTTATACGTTATACGTTATACGTTATACGTTATACGTTATACGTTATACGTTATACGTTATACGTTATACGTTATACGTTATACGTTATACGTTATACGTTATACGTTATACGTTATACGTTATACGTTATACGTTATACGTTATACGTTATACGTTATGCGTTATAGGATATACGTTATACGTTATACGTTGTACGTTATACGTTATACGTTATACGTTATACGTTATACGTTATACGTTATACGTTATACGTTATACGTTATACGTTATACGTTATACGTTATACGTTATACGTTATACGTTATACGTTATACGTTATACGTTATACGTTATACGTTATACGTTATACGTTATACGTTATACGTTATACGTTATACGTTATACGTTATGCGTTATGCGTTATACGTTGTACGTTATACGTTATACGTTATACGTTATACGTTAGACGTTGTACGTTATACGTTATACGTTATACGTTAGACGCTATACGTTATACGTTATACGTTATACGTTATACGTTATACGTTATACGTTATACGTTATACGTTATACGTTATACGTTATACGTTATACGTTATACGTTATAGGATATACGTTATACGTTATACGTTGTACGTTATACGTTATACGATATACGTTATACGTTATACGTTGTACGTTATACGTTATACGTTATACGTTATACGTTATACGTTATACGTTATACGTTGTACGTTATACGTTCTACGTTATACGTTATACGTTATACGTTATACGTTATACGTTATACGTTATACGTTATACGTTATACGTTATACGTTATATGTTACACGTTATACGTTATACGTTATACTGTATACGTTATACGTTATACGTTATACGTTATACGTTATACGTTATACTGTATACGTTATACGTTATACGTTATACGTTATACGTTATACGTTATACGTTATACGTTATACGTTATACGTTATACGTTAAACGTTGTACGTTATACGTTATACGATATACGTTATACGTTATACGTTATACGTTATACGTTATACGTTATACGTTATACGTTATGCGTTATAGGATATACATTATACGTTATACGTTGTACGTTATACGTTATACATTATATGTTATACGTCATGCGATATACGTTATACGTTATTCGTTACACGTTATACGTTATACGTTATACGTTATACGTTATACGTTATACGTTATACGTTATACGTTATACGTTATACGTTATACGTTATACGTTATACGTTATACGTTATACGTTATGCGTTATAGGATATACGTTATACGTTATACGTTGTACGTTATACGTTATATGTTATACGTCATGCGATATACGTTATACGTTATTCGTTATGCGGTATACGTTAAACGTTGTACGTTATACGTTATACGTTATACGTTATACGTTATACGTTGGACGTTATACGTTATACGTTATACGTTATACGCCATACGTTATACGTTATACGTTATACGTTATACGTTATACGTTATACGTTATACGTTATACGTTATACGTTATACGTTATACGTTATACGTTATACGTTATACGTTATACGTTACACGTTATACGTTATACGTTATACTGTATACGTTATACGTTATACGTTATACGTTATACGTTATACGTTATACGTTATACGTTATACGTTATACGTTATACGTTATACGTTATACGTTATGCGTTATAGGATATACGTTATACGTTATACGTTGTACGTTATATGTTATACGTTATACGTTATATGTTATACGTTATACGTTATACGTTGTACGTTATACGTTATACGCTATACGTTATACGTTATACGTTATACGTTAAACGTTGTACGTTATACGTTATACGTTATACGTTATACGTTATACGTTATACGTTATACGTTATACGTTATACGTTATACCTTATACGTTATACGTTATACGTTATACGTTATACATTATACGTTATACGTTGAACGTTGTACGATATACGTTATACGTTATACGTTATACGTTATACGTTATACGTTATACGTTAAACGTTGTACGTTATACGTTATACGTCATACGTTATACGTTATACGTTATACGTTATACGTTATACGTTATACGTTATACGCCATACGTTATACGTTATACGTTATACGTTATACGTTATACGTTATACGTTATACGTTATACGTTATACGTTATACGTTATACGTTATACGTTATACGTTATACGTTATACGTTACACGTTATACGTTATACGTTATACTGTATACGTTATACGTTATACGTTATACGTTATACGTTATACGTTATACGTTATACGTTATACGTTATACGTTATACGTTATACGTTATACGTTATACGTTATGCGTTATAGGATATACGTTATACGTTATACGTTGTACGTTATATGTTATACGTTATACGTTATATGTTATACGTTATACGTTATACGTTGTACGTTATACGTTATACGCTATACGTTATACGTTATACGTTATACGTTAAACGTTGTACGTTATACGTTATACGTTATACGTTATACGTTATACGTTATACGTTATACGTTATACGTTATACGTTATACCTTATACGTTATACGTTATACGTTATACGTTATACATTATACGTTATACGTTGAACGTTGTACGATATACGTTATACGTTATACGTTATACGTTATACGTTATACGTTATACGTTAAACGTTGTACGTTATACGTTATACGTCATACGTTATACGTTATACGTTATACGTTATACGTTCTACGTTATACGTTATACGTTAAACGTTGTACGTTATACGTTATACGTTATACGTTATACGTTATTCGTTATACGTTATACGTTGTACGTTATACGTTATACGTTATACGTTATACGTTATACGTTATGCGTTATAGGATATACGTTATACGTTATACGTTATACGTTATACGTTATACGTTATACGTTATACGTTATGCGTTATAGGATATACGTTATACGTTATACGTTGTACGTTATACGTTATACGTTATACGTTATACGTTATACGTTATACGTTATACGTTATACGTTATACGTTAAACGTTGTACGTTATACGTTATACGTTATACGTTATTCGTTATACGTTATACGTTATACGTTATACGTTATACGTTATGCGTTATAGGATATACGTTATACGTTATACGTTGTACGTTATACGTTATACGTTATACGTTATACGTTATACGTTATATGTTATACGTCATGCGATATACGTTATACGTTATTCGTTATACGGTATACGTTAAACGTTGTACGTTATACGTTATACGTTATACGTTATACGTTATACGTTGGACGTTATACATTATACGTTATACGTTATACGCCATACGTTATACGTTATACGTTATACGTTATACGTTATACGTTATACGTTATACGTTATACGTTATTCGTTATACGTTATACGTTACACGTTATACGTTATACGTTATACTGTATACGTTATACGTTATACGTTATACGTTATACGTTATACGTTATACGTTATACGTTATACGTTATACGTTATACGTTATACGTTATACGTTATACGTTATGCGTTATAGGATATACATTATACGTTATACGTTGTACGTTATACGTTATACGTTATATGTTATACGTCATGCGATATACGTTATACGTTATTCGTTATACGGTATACGTTAAACGTTGTACGTTATACGTTAAACGTTGTACGTTATACGTTATACGTCATACGTTATACGTTATACGTTATACGTTATACGTTCTACGTTATACGTTATACGTTAAACGTTGTACGTTATACGTTATACGTTATACGTTATACGTTATTCGTTATACGTTATACGTTATACGTTATACGTTATACGTTATACGTTATACGTTATACGTTATACGTTATGCGTTATAGGATATACGTTATACGTTATACGTTATACGTTATACGTTATACGTTATACGTTATACGTTATACGTTATGCGTTATAGGATATACGTTATACGTTATACGTTGTACGTTATACGTTATACGTTATACGTTATACGTTATACGTTATACGTTATACGTTATACGTTATACGTTATACGTTAAACGTTGTACGTTATACGTTATACGTTATACGTTATTCGTTATACGTTATACGTTATACGTTATACGTTATACGTTATACGTTATGCGTTATAGGATATACGTTATACGTTATACGTTGTACGTTATACGTTATACGTTATACGTTATACGTTATACGTTATACGTTATATGTTATACGTCATGCGATATACGTTATACGTTATTCGTTATACGGTATACGTTAAACGTTGTACGTTATACGTTATACGTTATACGTTATACGTTATACGTTGGACGTTATACATTATACGTTATACGTTATACGCCATACGTTATACGTTATACGTTATACGTTATACGTTATACGTTATACGTTATACGTTATTCGTTATACGTTATACGTTACACGTTATACGTTATACGTTATACTGTATACGTTATACGTTATACGTTATACGTTAGACGTTATACGTTATACGCTATACGTTATACGTTATACGTTATACGTTATACGTTATACGTTGTACGTTAAACGTTGTACGTTATACGTTATACGTTATACGTTATACGTTATACGTTATATGTTATGCGTTATACGTTATACGTTATACGTTATACGTTATACGTTATACGTTATACGTTATACGTTATACGTTAAACGTTGTACGTCATACGTTATACGTTATACGTTATACGTTATACGTTATGCGTTATACGTTATACGTTATACGTTATACGTTATACGTTATACGTTCTACGTTATACGTTATACGTTATACGTTATACGTTATACGTTGGACGTTATACGTTATACGTTATACGTTATACGCTATACGTTATACGTTATACGTTATACGTTATACGTTATACGTTATACGTTATACGTTATACGTTATACGTTATACGTTATACGTTATACGTTATACGTTATACGTTATACGTTATACGTTATACGTTATGCGTTATAGGATATACATTATACGTTATACGTTATACGTTATACGTTATATGTTATACGTCATGCGATATACGTTATACGTTATTCGTTATACGGTATACGTTAAACGTTGTACGTTATACGTTATACGTTAAACGTTGTACGTTATACGTTATACGTCATACGTTATACGTTATACGTTATACGTTATACGTTATACGTTATACGTTCTACGTTATACGTTATACGTTAAACGTTGTACGTTATACGTTATACGTTATACGTTATACGTTATACGTTACACGTTATACGTTATACATTATACTGTATACGTTACACGTTATACGTTATACGTTATACGTTATACGTTATACGTTATACGTTATACGTTATACGTTATACGTTATACGTTATTCGTTATACGGTATACGTTAAACGTTGTACGTTATACGTTATACGTTATACGTTATACGTTATACGTTGGACGTTATACGTTATACGTTATACGTTATACGTTATACGTTATACGTTATACGTTATACGTTATACGTTATACGTTATACGTTATACGTTATACGTTATACGTTATACGGTATACGTTATACGTTATACGTTATACCTTATACGTTATACGATATACGTTATACGTTATACGTTATACGTTATACGTTATACGTTATGCGTTATAGGATATACGTTATACGTTATACGTTATATGTTATATGTCATGCGATATACGTTGTACGTTATTCGTTATACGGTATACGTTAAACGTTGTACGTTATACGTTATACGTTATACGTTATACGTTATACGTTATACGTTATACGTTATACGTTATACGTAATACGTTATACGTTATACGTTATACGTTATACGTTATAAGTTATAGGTTATACGTTATACGTTATACGTTATACGTTATACGTTATACGTTATACGTTATACGTTATACGTTATACGTTATACGTTATACGTTATACGTTATGCGTTGTAGGATATACGTTATACGTTATACGTTGTACGTTATACGTTATACGTTATACGTTATATGTTATACGTCATGCGATATACGTTATACGTTATTCGTTATACGGTATACGTTAAACGTTGTACGTTATACGTTATACGTTATACGTTATACGTTATACGTTGGACGGTATACGTTATACGTTATACGTTATACCTTATACGTTATACGTTATACGTTATACGTTACACGTTATACGTTATACGTTATACTGTATACGTTATACGTTATACGTTATACGTTATACGTTATACGTCATACGTTATACGTTATACGTTATACGTTATACGTTATACGTTATACGTTATACGTTATACGTTATACGTTATACGTTATACGTTATACGTTATACGTTATACGTTATACGTTATACGTTATACGTTATACGTTATACGTTATACGTTATACGTTATACGTTATACGTTATACGTTATACGTTATACGTTATACGTTATACGTTATACGTTATACGTTATACGTTATACGTTATACGTTATACGTTATGCGTTATACGTTATACGTTATACGTTATACGTTATACGTTATACGTTATACGTTATACGTTATGCGTTATAGGATACACGTTATACGTTATACGTTGTACGTTATACGTTATACGTTATACGTTATACGTTATACGTTATACGTTATACGTTAAACGTTGTACGTTATACGTTATACGTTATACGTTATACGTTATACGTTATACGTTATACGTTATACGTTATACGTTATACGTTATACGTTATACGTTGTACGTTATACGTTATACGTTATACGTTATACGTTAGACGTTGTACGTTATACGTTATACGTTATACGTTATACGTTATACCTTATACGTTACACGTTATACGTTATACGTTATACGTTATACGTTATACGTTATACGTTATACGCTATACGTTATACGTTATACGTTATGCGTTATCGGATATACGTTATACGTTATACGTTGTACGTTATACGTTATACGTTATACGTTATATGTTATACGTCATGCGATATACGTTATACGTTATTCGTTATACGGTATACGTTAAACGTTGTACGTTATACGTTATACGTTATACGTTATACGTTATACGTTGGACGTTATACGTTATACGTTATACGTTATACGCTATACGTTATACGTTATACGTTATACGTTATACGTTATACGTTATACGTTATACGTTATACGTTATACGTTATACGTTATACGTTATACGTTATACGTTATACGTTATACGTTATACGTTATACGTTATACGTTATACGTTATACGTTATACGTTATACGTTATACGTTATACGTTGTACGTTATACGTTATACGTTATACGTTATACGTTAGACGTTGTACGTTATACGTTATACGTTATACGTCATACGTTATACGTTATACGTTATACGTTATACGTTATACGTTATACGTTCTACGTTATACGTTATACGTTAAACGTTGTACGTTATACGTTATACGTTATACGTTATACGTTATACGTTACACGTTATACGTTATACATTATACTGTATACGTTATACGTTATACGTTATACGTTATACGTTATACGTTATACGTTATACGTTATACGTTATACGTTATACGTTATACGTTATACGTTATTCGTTATACGGTATACGTTAAACGTTGTACGTTATACGTTACACGTTATACGTTATACGTTATACGTTGGACGTTATACGTTACACGTTATACGTTATACGTTATACGTTATACGTTATACGTTATACGTTATACGTTATACGTTATACGTTATACGTTATACGTTATACGTTATACGTTATACGGTATACGTTATACGTTATACGTTATACCTTATACGTTATACGATATACGTTATACGTTATACGTTATACGTTATACGTTATACGTTATGCGTTATAGGATATACGTTATACGTTATACGTTATATGTTATATGTCATGCGATATACGTTATACGTTATTCGTTATACGGTATACGTTAAACGTTGTACGTTATACGTTATACGTTATACGTTATACGTTATACGTTATACGTTATACGTTATACGTTATACGTCATACGTTATACGTTATACGTTATACGTTATACGTTATAAGTTGTAGGTTATACGTTATACGTTATACGTTATACGTTATACGTTATACGTTATACGTTATACGTTATACGTTATACGTTATACGTTATACGTTATACGTTATGCGTTGTAGGATATACGTTATACGTTATACGTTGTACGTTATACGTTATACGTTATACGTTATATGTTATACGTCATGCGATATACGTTATACGTTATTCGTTATACGGTATACGTTAAACGTTGTACGTTATACGTTATACGTTATACGTTATACGTTATACGTTGGACGGTATACGTTATACGTTATACGTTATACCTTATACGTTATACGTTATACGTTATACGTTACACGTTATACGTTATACGTTATACTGTATACGTTATACGTTATACGTTATACGTTATACGTCATACGTTATACGTTCTACGTTATACGTTATACGTTATACGTTATACGTTATACGTTATACGTTATACGTTATACGTTATACGTTATACGTTATACGTTATACGTTATACGTTATACGTTATACGTTATACGTTATGCGTTATAGGATATACATTATACGTTATACGTTGTACGTTATACGTTATACATTATACGTTATACGTTATACGTTATACGTTATACGTTATACGTTATATGTTACACGTTATACGTTATACGTTATACTGTATACGTTATACGTTATACGTTATACGTTATACGTTATACGTTATACGTTATACGTTATACGTTATACGTTATACGTTATACGTTATACGTTATACGTTATACGTTATAGGATATACGTTATACGTTATACGTTGTACGTTATACGTTATACGATATACGTTATACGTTATACGTTGTACGTTATACGTTATACGTTATACGTTATACGTTATACGTTATACGTTATACGTTGTACGTTATACGTTCTACGTTATACGTTATACGTTATACGTTATACGTTATACGTTATACGTTATACGTTATACGTTATACGTTATATGTTACACGTTATACGTTATACGTTATACTGTATACGTTATACGTTATACGTTATACGTTATACGTTATACTGTATACGTTATACGTTATACGTTATACGTTATACGTTATACGTTATACGTTATACGTTATACGTTAAACGTTGTACGTTATACGTTATACGATATACGTTATACGTTATACGTTATACGTTATACGTTATACGTTATACGTTATACGTTATGCGTTATAGGATATACATTATACGTTATACGTTGTACGTTATACGTTATACATTATATGTTATACGTCATGCGATATACGTTATACGTTATTCGTTACACGTTATACGTTATACGTTATACGTTATACGTTATACGTTATACGTTATACGTTATACGTTATACGTTATACGTTATACGTTATACGTTATACGTTATGCGTTATAGGATATACGTTATACGTTATACGTTGTACGTTATACGTTATACGTTATACGTTATATGTTATACGTCATGCGATATACGTTATACGTTATTCGTTATACGGTATACGTTAAACGTTGTACGTTATACGTTATACGTTATACGTTATACGTTATACGTTGGACGTTATACGTTATACGTTATACGTTATACGCCATACGTTATACGTTATACGTTATACGTTATACGTTATACGTTATACGTTATACGTTATACATTATACGTTATACGTTATACGTTATACGTTATACGTTATACGTTATACGTTACACGTTATACGTTATACGTTATACTGTATACGTTATACGTTATACGTTATACGTTATACGTTATACATTATATGTTATACGTCATGCGATATACGTTATACGTTATTCGTTACACGTTATACGTTATACGTTATACGTTATACGTTATACGTTATACGTTATACGTTATACGTTATACGTTATACGTTATACGTTATACGTTATACGTTATGCGTTATAGGATATACGTTATACGTTATACGTTGTACGTTATACGTTATACGTTATACGTTATACGTTATACGTTATACGTTATACGTTATACGTTATACGTTATACGTTATGCGTTATAGGATATACATTATACGTTATACGTTGTACGTTATACGTTATACATTATACGTTATACGTTATACGTTATACGTTATACGTTATACGTTATATGTTACACGTTATACGTTATACGTTATACTGTATACGTTATACGTTATACGTTATACGTTATACGTTATACGTTATACGTTATACGTTATACGTTATACGTTATACGTTATACGTTATACGTTATACGTTATAGGATATACGTTATACGTTATACGTTCTACGTTATACGTTATACGATATACGTTATACGTTATACGTTGTACGTTATACGTTATACGTTATACGTTATACGTTATACGTTATACGTTATACGTTATACGTTGTACGTTATACGTTCTACGTTATACGTTATACGTTATACGTTATACGTTATACGTTATACGTTATACGTTATACGTTATATGTTACACGTTATACGTTATACGTTATACTGTATACGTTATACGTTATACGTTATACGTTATACTGTATACGTTATACGTTATACGTTATACGTTATACGTTATACGTTATACGTTATACGTTATACGTTAAACGTTGTACGTTATACGTTATACGATATACGTTATACGTTATACGTTATACGTTATACGTTATACGTTATACGTTATACGTTATGCGTTATAGGATATACATTATACGTTATACGTTGTACGTTATACGTTATACATTATATGTTATACGTCATGCGATATACGTTATACGTTATTCGTTACACGTTATACGTTATACGTTATACGTTATACGTTATACGTTATACGTTATACGTTATACGTTATACGTTATACGTTATACGTTATACGTTATACGTTATACGTTATACGTTATGCGTTATAGGATATACGTTATACGTTATACGTTGTACGTTATACGTTATACGTTATACGTTATACGTTATATGTTATACGTCATGCGATATACGTTATACGTTATTCGTTATACGGTATACGTTAAACGTTGTACGTTATACGTTATACGTTATACGTTATACGTTATACGTTGGACGTTATACGTTATACGTTATACGTTATACGCCATACGTTATACGTTATACGTTATACGTTATACGTTATACGTTATACGTTATACGTTATACGTTATACGTTATACGTTATACGTTATACGTTATACGTTATACGTTATACGTTACACGTTATACGTTATACGTTATACTGTATACGTTATACGTTATACGTTATACGTTATACGTTATACGTTATACGTTATACGTTATACGTTATACGTTATACGTTATACGTTATACGTTATGCGTTATAGGATATACGTTATACGTTATACGTTGTACGTTATATGTTATACGTTATACGTTATATGTTATACGTTATACGTTATACGTTGTACGTTATACGTTATACGTTATACGTTATACGTTATACGTTATACGTTAAACGTTGTACGTTATACGTTATACGTTATACGTTATACGTTATACGTTATACGTTATACGTTATACGTTATACGTTATACCTTATACGTTATACGTTATACGTTATACGTTATACATTATACGTTATACGTTGAACGTTGTACGATATACGTTATACGTTATACGTTATACGTTATACGTTATACGTTAAACGTTGTACGTTATACGTTATACGTCATACGTTATACGTTATACGTTATACGTTATACGTTCTACGTTATACGTTATACGTTAAACGTTGTACGTTATACGTTATACGTTATAGGATATACGTTATACGTTATACGTTATACGTTATACGTTATACGTTATACGTTATACGTTATGCGTTATAGGATATACGTTATACGTTATACGTTGTACGTTATACGTTATACGTTATACGTTATACGTTATACGTTATACGTTATACGTTATACGTTATACGTTAAACGTTGTACGTTATACGTTATACGTTATACGTTATTCGTTATACGTTATACGTTATACGTTATACGTTATACGTTATGCGTTATAGGATATACGTTATACGTTATACGTTGTACGTTATACGTTATACGTTATACGTTATACGTTATGCGTGATATGTTATACGTCATGCGATATACGTTATACGTTATTCGTTATACGGTATACGTTAAACGTTGTACGTTATACGTTATACGTTATACGTTATACGTTATACGTTGGACGTTATACATTATACGTTATACGTTATACGCCATACGTTATACGTTATACGTTATACGTTATACGTTATACGTTATACGTTATACGTTATACGTTATACGTTATTCGTTATACGTTATACGTTACACGTTATACGTTATACGTTATACTGTATACGTTATACGTTATACGTTATACGTTATACGTTATACGTTATACGTTATACGTTATACGTTATACGTTATACGTTATACGTTATACGTTATACGTTATACGTTATACGTTATACGTTATACGTTATACGTTATACGTTATACGTTATGCGTTATAGGATATACATTATACGTTATACGTTGTACGTTATACGTTATACGTTATATGTTATACGTCATGCGATATACGTTATACGTTATTCGTTATACGGTATACGTTAAACGTTGTACGTTAGACGTTATACGTTATACGTTATACGTTATACGTTATACGTTATACGTTATACGTTATACGTCATACGTTATACGTTATACGTTATACGTTATACGTTATACATTATACGTTATAAGTTATACGTTGTACGTTATACGTGGTACGTTATACGTTATACGTTATACGCTAGACGCTATACGTTATACGTTATACGTTATACGTTATACGTTATACGTTGTACGTTAAACGTTGTACGTTATACGTTATACGTTATACGTTATACGTTATACGTTATACGTTATGCGTTATACGTTATACGTTATACGTTATACGTTATACGTTATACGTTATACGTTATACGTTATACGTTATACGTTATACGTTATACGTTAAACGTTGTACGTTATACGTTATACGTTATACGTTATACGTTATACGTTATACGTTATACGTTATGCGTTATACGTTATACGTTATACGTTATACGTTATACGTTATACGTTATACGTTATACGTTATGCGTTATAGGATATACGTTATACGTTATACGTTGTACGTTATACGTTATACGTTATACGTTATACGTTATACGTTATACGTTATACGTTAAACGTTGTACGTTATACGTTATACGTTATACGTTATACGTTATACGTTATACGTTATACGTTAAACGTTGTACGTTATACGTTATACGTTATACGTTATACGTTATACGTTATACGTTATACGTTATACGTTATACGTTATACGTTATACGTTATACGTTGTACGTTATACGTTATACGTTATACGTTATTCGTTAGACGTTGTACGTTATACGTTATACGTTATACGTTATACGTTATACGTTATACGTTACACGTTATACGTTATACGTTATACGTTATACGTTATACGTTATACGTTATACGCTATACGTTATACGTTATACATTATGCGTTATCGGATATACGTTATACGTTATACGTTGTACGTTATACGTTATACGTTATACGTTATATGTTATACGTTATACGTTACACGTTATACGTTATACGTTATACGTTATACGTTATACGTTATACGTTATACGTTATACGTTATACGTTATACGTTATACGTTATACGTTATACGTTATACGTTACACGTTATACGTTATACGTTATACTGTATACGTTATACGTTATACGTTATACGTTATACGTTATACATTATATGTTATACGTCATGCGATATACGTTATACGTTATTCGTTACACGTTATACGTTATACGTTATACGTTATACGTTATACGTTATACGTTATACGTTATACGTTATACGTTATACGTTATACGTTATACGTTATACGTTATGCGTTATAGGATATACGTTATACGTTATACGTTGTACGTTATACGTTATACGTTATACGTTATACGTTATACGTTATACGTTATACGTTATACGTTATACGTTATACGTTATGCGTTATAGGATATACATTATACGTTATACGTTGTACGTTATACGTTATACATTATACGTTATACGTTATACGTTATACGTTATACGTTATACGTTATATGTTACACGTTATACGTTATACGTTATACTGTATACGTTATACGTTATACGTTATACGTTATACGTTATACGTTATACGTTATACGTTATACGTTATACGTTATACGTTATACGTTATACGTTATACGTTATAGGATATACGTTATACGTTATACGTTGTACGTTATACGTTATACGATATACGTTATACGTTATACGTTGTACGTTATACGTTATACGTTATACGTTATACGTTATACGTTATACGTTATACGTTATACGTTGTACGTTATACGTTCTACGTTATACGTTATACGTTATACGTTATACGTTATACGTTATACGTTATACGTTATACGTTATATGTTACACGTTATACGTTATACGTTATACTGTATACGTTATACGTTATACGTTATACGTTATACTGTATACGTTATACGTTATACGTTATACGTTATACGTTATACGTTATACGTTATACGTTATACGTTAAACGTTGTACGTTATACGTTATACGATATACGTTATACGTTATACGTTATACGTTATACGTTATACGTTATACGTTATACGTTATGCGTTATAGGATATACATTATACGTTATACGTTGTACGTTATACGTTATACATTATATGTTATACGTCATGCGATATACGTTATACGTTATTCGTTACACGTTATACGTTATACGTTATACGTTATACGTTATACGTTATACGTTATACGTTATACGTTATACGTTATACGTTATACGTTATACGTTATACGTTATACGTTATGCGTTATAGGATATACGTTATACGTTATACGTTGTACGTTATACGTTATACGTTATACGTTATACGTTATATGTTATACGTCATGCGATATACGTTATACGTTATTCGTTATACGGTATACGTTAAACGTTGTACGTTATACGTTATACGTTATACGTTATACGTTATACGTTGGACGTTATACGTTATACGTTATACGTTATACGCCATACGTTATACGTTATACGTTATACGTTATACGTTATACGTTATACGTTATACGTTATACGTTATACGTTATACGTTATACGTTATACGTTATACGTTATACGTTATACGTTACACGTTATACGTTATACGTTATACTGTATACGTTATACGTTATACGTTATACGTTATACGTTATACGTTATACGTTATACGTTATACGTTATACGTTATACGTTATACGTTATACGTTATGCGTTATAGGATATACGTTATACGTTATACGTTGTACGTTATATGTTATACGTTATACGTTATATGTTATACGTTATACGTTATACGTTGTACGTTATACGTTATACGTTATACGTTATACGTTATACGTTATACGTTAAACGTTGTACGTTATACGTTATACGTTATACGTTATACGTTATACGTTATACGTTATACGTTATACGTTATACGTTATACCTTATACGTTATACGTTATACGTTATACGTTATACATTATACGTTATACGTTGAACGTTGTACGATATACGTTATACGTTATACGTTATACGTTATACGTTATACGTTAAACGTTGTACGTTATACGTTATACGTCATACGTTATACGTTATACGTTATACGTTATACGTTCTACGTTATACGTTATACGTTAAACGTTGTACGTTATACGTTATACGTTATAGGATATACGTTATACGTTATACGTTATACGTTATACGTTATACGTTATACGTTATACGTTATGCGTTATAGGATATACGTTATACGTTATACGTTGTACGTTATACGTTATACGTTATACGTTATACGTTATACGTTATACGTTATACGTTATACGTTATACGTTAAACGTTGTACGTTATACGTTATACGTTATACGTTATTCGTTATACGTTATACGTTATACGTTATACGTTATACGTTATGCGTTATAGGATATACGTTATACGTTATACGTTGTACGTTATACGTTATACGTTATACGTTATACGTTATGCGTGATATGTTATACGTCATGCGATATACGTTATACGTTATTCGTTATACGGTATACGTTAAACGTTGTACGTTATACGTTATACGTTATACGTTATACGTTATACGTTGGACGTTATACATTATACGTTATACGTTATACGCCATACGTTATACGTTATACGTTATACGTTATACGTTATACGTTATACGTTATACGTTATACGTTATACGTTATTCGTTATACGTTATACGTTACACGTTATACGTTATACGTTATACTGTATACGTTATACGTTATACGTTATACGTTATACGTTATACGTTATACGTTATACGTTATACGTTATACGTTATACGTTATACGTTATACGTTATACGTTATACGTTATACGTTATACGTTATACGTTATACGTTATACGTTATGCGTTATAGGATATACATTATACGTTATACGTTGTACGTTATACGTTATACGTTATATGTTATACGTCATGCGATATACGTTATACGTTATTCGTTATACGGTATACGTTAAACGTTGTACGTTAGACGTTATACGTTATACGTTATACGTTATACGTTATACGTTATACGTTATACGTTATACGTCATACGTTATACGTTATACGTTATACGTTATACGTTATACATTATACGTTATAAGTTATACGTTGTACGTTATACGTGGTACGTTATACGTTATACGTTATACGCTAGACGCTATACGTTATACGTTATACGTTATACGTTATACGTTATACGTTGTACGTTAAACGTTGTACGTTATACGTTATACGTTATACGTTATACGTTATACGTTATACGTTATGCGTTATACGTTATACGTTATACGTTATACGTTATACGTTATACGTTATACGTTATACGTTATACGTTATACGTTATACGTTATACGTTAAACGTTGTACGTTATACGTTATACGTTATACGTTATACGTTATACGTTATACGTTATACGTTATGCGTTATACGTTATACGTTATACGTTATACGTTATACGTTATACGTTATACGTTATACGTTATGCGTTATAGGATATACGTTATACGTTATACGTTGTACGTTATACGTTATACGTTATACGTTATACGTTATACGTTATACGTTATACGTTAAACGTTGTACGTTATACGTTATACGTTATACGTTATACGTTATACGTTATACGTTATACGTTAAACGTTGTACGTTATACGTTATACGTTATACGTTATACGTTATACGTTATACGTTATACGTTATACGTTATACGTTATACGTTATACGTTATACGTTGTACGTTATACGTTATACGTTATACGTTATTCGTTAGACGTTGTACGTTATACGTTATACGTTATACGTTATACGTTATACGTTATACGTTACACGTTATACGTTATACGTTATACGTTATACGTTATACGTTATACGTTATACGCTATACGTTATACGTTATACATTATGCGTTATCGGATATACGTTATACGTTATACGTTGTACGTTATACGTTATACGTTATACGTTATATGTTATACGTCATGCGATATACGTTATACGTTATTCGTTATACGGTATACGTTAAACGTTGTACGTTATACGTTATACGTTATACGTTATACGTTATACGTTGGACGTTATACGTTATACGTTATACGTTATACGCTATACGTTGTACGTTATACGTTATACGTTATACGTTATACGTTATACGTTATACGTTATACGTTATACGTTATACGTTATACGTTATACGTTATACGTTATACGTTATACGTTATACGTTATACGTTATACGTTATACGTTATGCGTTATAGGATATACATTATACGTTATACGTTATACGTTATACGTTATACGTTATATGTTATACGTCATGCGATATACGTTATACGTTATTCGTTATACGGTATACGTTAAACGTTGTACGTTATACGTTATACGTTAAACGTTGTACGTTATACGTTATACGTCATACGTTATACGTTATACGTTATACGTTATACGTTATACGTTATACGTTCTACGTTATACGTTATACGTTAAACGTTGTACGTTATACGTTATACGTTATACGTTATACGTTATACGTTACACGTTATACGTTATACATTATACAGTATACGTTATACGTTATACGTTATACGTTATACGTTATACGTTATACGTTATACGTTATACGTTATACGTTATACGTTATACGTTATACGTTATACGTTATACGTTATTCGTTATACGGTATACGTTAAACGTTGTACGTTATACGTTATACGGTATACGTTATACGTTATACGTTGGACGTTATACGTTATACGTTATACGTTATACGTTATACGTTATACGTTATACGTTATACGTTATACGTTATACGTTATACGTTATACGTTATACGTTATACGTTATACGTTATACGGTATACGTTATACGTTATTCGTTATACCTTATACGTTATACGATATACGTTATACGTTATACGTTATACGTTATACGTTATACGTTATGCGTTATAGGATATACGTTATACGTTATACGTTATATGTTATATGTCATGCGATATACGTTATACGTTATTCGTTATACGGTATACGTTAAACGTTGTACGTTATACGTTATACGTTATACGTTATACGTTATACGTTATACGTTATACGTTATACGTTATATGTCATACGTTATACGTTATACGTTATACGTTATACGTTATACGTTGTACGTTATACGTTATACGTTAGACGCTATACGTTATACGTTATACGTTATACGTTATACGTTTTACGTTATACGTTATACGTTATACGTTGTACGTTATACGTTATACGTTATACGTTATACGTTATACGTTATACGTTAAACGTTGTACGTTATACGTTATACGTTATACGTTATACGTTATACGTTATACGTTATACGTTATACGTTATACGTTATACGTTATACCTTATACGTTATACGTTATACGTTATACGTTATACCTTATACGTTATACGTTATACGTTGTACGTTATACGTTATACGTTAGGCGCTATACGTTATACGTTGTACGTTATACGTTATACGTCATACGTTATACGTTATACGTTATACGTTATACGTTATACGTTATACGTTATACGTTATACGTTATACGTTATACGCTATACGTTATACGTTATACGTTATACGTTATACGTTATACGTTATACGTTATACGTTATACGTTATACGTTATACGTTATACGTTATACGTTATACGTTATACGTTATACGTTATACGTTATACGTTATACGTTATACGTTATACGTTATACGTTATACGTTATACGTTATACGTTATACGTTATACGTTATACGTTATACGTTATACGTTATACGTTATACGTTATACGTTATACGTTATACGTTATACGTTATACGTTATACGTTATACGTTATACGTTATACGTTATACGTTATACGTTATGCGTTATAGGATATACGTTCTACGTTATACGTTGTACGTTATACGTTATACGTTATACGTTATACGTTATACGTTATACGTTATACGTTATACGTTATACGTTATACGTTATACGTTATACGTTATACGTTATACGTTATACGTTATACGTTATACGTTATACGTTATACGTTATACGTTATGCGTTATCGGATATACGTTATACGTTATACGTTGTACGTTATACGTTATACGTTATACGTTATATGTTATACGTCATGCGATATACGTTATACGTTATTCGTTATACGGTATACGTTAAACGTTGTACGTTATACGTTATACGTTATACGTTATACGTTATACGTTATTCGTTATACGGTATACGTTAAACGTTGTACGTTATACGTTATACGTTATACGTTATACGTTATACGTTGGACGTTATACGTTATACGTTATACGTTATACGTTATACGTTATACGTTATACGTTATACGTTATACGTTATACGTTATACGTTATACGTTATACGTTATACGTTATACGTTATACGGTATACGTTATACGTTATACGTTATACCTTATACGTTATACGATATACGTTATACGTTATACGTTATACGTTATACGTTATACGTTATGCGTTATAGGATATACGTTATACGTTATACGTTATATGTTATATGTCATGCGATATACGTTATACGTTATTCGTTATACGGTATACGTTAAACGTTGTACGTTATACGTTATACGTTATACGTTATACGTTATACGTTATACGTTATACGTTATACGTTATACGTCATACGTTATACGTTATACGTTATACGTTATACGTTATAAGTTATAGGTTATACGTTATACGTTATACGTTATACGTTATACGTTATACGTTATACGTTATACGTTATACGTTATACGTTATACGTTATACGTTATGCGTTGTAGGATATACGTTATACGTTATACGTTGTACGTTATACGTTATACGTTATATGTTATACGTCATGCGATATACGTTATACGTTATTCGTTATACGGTATACGTTAAACGTTGTACGTTATACGTTATACGTTATACGTTATACGTTATACGTTGGACGGTATACGTTATACGTTATACGTTATACCTTATACGTTATACGTTATACGTTATACGTTACACGTTATACGTTATACGTTATACTGTATACGTTATACGTTATACGTTATACGTTATACGTTATACGTCATACGTTATACGTTATACGTTATACGTTATACGTTATACGTTATACGTTATACGTTATACGTTATACGTTATACGTTATACGTTATACGTTATACGTTATACGTTATACGTTATACGTTATACGTTATACGTTATACGTTATACGTTATACGTTATACGTTATACGTTATACGTTATACGTTATACGTTATACGTTATACGTTATACGTTATACGTTATACGTTATACGTTATACGTTATACGTTATACGTTATACGTTATACGTTATACGTTATACGTTATACGTTATACGTTATACGTTATACGTTATACGTTATACGTTATACGTTATACGTTATACGTTATACGTTATGCGTTATAGGATATACATTATACGTTATACGTTATACGTTATACGTTATATGTTATACGTCATGCGATATACGTTATACGTTATTCGTTATACGGTATACGTTAAACGTTGTACGTTATACGTTATACGTTAAACGTTGTACGTTATACGTTATACGTCATACGTTATACGTTTAACGTTATACGTTATACGTTATACGTTATACGTTCTACGTTATACGTTATACGTTAAACGTTGTACGTTATACGTTATACGTTATACGTTATACGTTATACGTTATACGTTACACGTTATGCGTTATACATTATACTGTATACGTTATACGTTATACGTTATACGTTATACGTTATACGTTATACGTTATACGTTATACGTTATACGTTATACGTTATACGTTATACGTTATACGTCATACGTTATACGTTTAACGTTATACGTTATACGTTATTCGTTATACGGTATACGTTAAACGTTGTACGTTATACGTTATACGTTATACGTTATACGTTATACGTTATACGTTATACGTTATACGTTATACGTCATACGTTATACGTTATACGTTATACGTTATACGTTATAAGTTATAGGTTATACGTTATACGTTATACGTTATACGTTATACGTTATACGTTATACGTTATACGTTATACGTTATACGTTATACGTTATGCGTTGTAGGATATACGTTATACGTTATACGTTGTACGTTATACGTTATACGTTATATGTTATACGTCATGCCGTTATACGTTATACGTTATACGTTATACGTTATACGTTATACGTTGGACGTTATACGTCATAGGTTATACGTTATACGGTATACGTTATACGTTATACGTTATACGTTATACGCTATACGTTATACGTCATACGTTATACGTTATACGTTATACGTTATACGTTATACGTTATACGTTATACGTTATACGTTATACGTTTTACGATATACGTTATACGTTATACGTTATACGTTTTACGTTATACGTAATACGTTATACGTTATACGTTATACGTTATACGTTTTACGATATACGTTTATACGTTATACGTTATACATTCTACGTTTATACGATATACGTTATACGTTATTCGTTATACGTTCTTCGTTACACGTTATACGTTATACGTTATACGTATACGTTATACGTTATAGGTTATACGTTATACGTTATACGTTATACGTTATACGTTATACGTTATACGTTATAGGTTATACGTTATACGTTATACGTTATACGTTATACGTTTTACGATATACGTTATACGTTATACGTTATACGTTATACGTTATACGTTATACGTTATACGTTATACGTTATACGTTATACGTTTTACGATATACGTTATACGTTATACGTTATACATTCTACGTTATACGATATACGTTATACGTTATTCGTTATACGTTTTACGTTATTCGTTATACGTTATACGTTATACGTTATACGTTATACGTTATGCGTTATACGTTGTACGTTATACGTTATACGTTATACGTTATACGTTAGACGTTGTACGTTATACGTTATACGTTATACGTTAGACGCTATACGTTATACGTTATACGTTATACGTTATACGTTATACGTTAAACGTTATACGTTATACGTTATACGTTATACGTTATAACGTTATACGTTATACGTTATACGTTATACGTTATACGTTATAGGATATACGTTATACGTTATACGTTGTACGTTATACGTTATACGATATACGTTATACGTTATACGTTGTACGTTATACGTTATACGTTATACGTTATACGTTATACGTTATACGTTATACGTTGTACGTTATACGTTCTACGTTATACGTTATACGTTATACGTTATACGTTATACGTTATACGTTATACGTTATACGTTAAACGTTGTACGTTATACGTTATACGATATACGTTATACGTTATACGTTTATACGTTATACGTTATACGTTATACGTTTATACGTTATGCGTTATAGGATATACATTATACGTTATACGTTGTACGTTATACGTTATACATTTATGTTACACGTCATGCGATATACGTTATACGTTATTCGTTACACGTTATACGTTATACGTTATACGTTATACGTTATACGTTAATACGTTATACGTTATACGTTATACGTTATACGTTATACGTTTATACGTTATACGTTATGCGTTATAGGATATACGTTATACGTTATACGTTGTTACGTTATACGTTATACGTTATACGTTATATGTTATACGTCATGCGATATACGTTGTACGTTATTCGTTATACGGTATACGTTAAACGTTGTACGTTATACGTTATACGTTATACGTTATAACGTTATACGTTGGACGTTATACGTTATACGTTATACGTTATACGCCATACGTTATACGTTATACGTTATACGTTATACGTTATACGTTATACGTTTATACGTTATACGTTATACGTTATACGTTATACGTTATACGTTATACGTTATACGTTATACGTTACACGTTATACGTTATACGTTATACTGTATACGTTATACGTTATACGTTATACGTTATACGTTATACGTTATACGTTATACGTTATACGTTATACGTTATACGTTATACGTTATACGTTATGCGTTATAGGATATACGTTATACGTTATACGTTATACGTTATACGTTATACGTTAAACGTTGTACGTTATACGTTATACGTTATACGTTATACGTTATACGTTATACGTTATACGTTATGCGTTATACGTTATACGTTATACGTTATACGTTATACGTTATACGTTATAGGTTATACGTTATGCGTTATAGGATATACGTATACGTTATTACGTTGTACGTTATACGTTATACGTTATACGTTATACGTTATACGTTATACGTTATACGTTAAACGTTGTACGTTATACGTTATATGTTATACGTTATACGTTATACGTTATACGTTATACGTTATACGTTATACGTTATACGTTATACGTTGTACGTTATACGTTATACGTTATACGTTATTCGTTAGACGTTGTACGTTATACGTTATACGTTATACGTTATACGTTATACGTTATACGTTACACGTTATACGTTATACGTTATACGTTATACGTTATACGTTATACGTTATACGCTATACGTTATACGTTATACATTATGCGTTATCGGATATACGTTATACGTTATACGTTGTACGTTATACGTTATACGTTATACGTTATATGTTATACGTCATGCGATATACGTTATACGTTATTCGTTATACGGTATAACGTTAAACGTTGTACGTTATACGTTATACGTTATACGTTATACGTTATACGTTGGACGTTATACGTTATACGTTATACGTTATACGCTATACGTTGTACGTTATACGTTATACGTTATACGTTATACGTTATACGTTATACGTTATACGTTATACGTTATACGTTGTACGTTATACGTTATACGTTATACGTTATACGTTATACGTTATACGTTAAACGTTGTACGTTATACGTTATACGTTATACGTTATACGTTATACGTTATACGTTATACGTTATACGTTATACGTTATACGTTATACGTTACGTTATACCTTATACGTTATACGTTATACGTTATACGTTATACATTATACGTTATACGTTATACGTTGTACGTTATACGATATACGTTAGGCGCTATACGTTATACGTTGTACGTTATACGTTATACGTCATACGTTATACGTTATACGTTATACGTTATACGTTATACGTTATACGTTATTACGTTCTACGTTATACGTTATACGTTATACGTTATACGTTATACGTTATACGTTATACGTTATACGTCATACGTTATACGTTATACGTTATACGTTATACGTTATACGTCATACGTTATACGTTATACGTTATACGTTGTACGTTATACGTTCTACGTTATACGTTATACGTTAAACGTTGTACGTTATACGTTATACGTCATACGTTATACGTTATACATTATACGTTATACGTTATACGTTATACGTTCTACGTTATACGTTATACGTTAAACGTTGTACGTTTATACGTTATACGTTATACGTTATACGTTATACGTTATACGTTATACATTATACGTTATAAGTTATACGTTATACGTTATACGTTGTACGTTATACGTTATACGTTAGACGCTATACGTTATACGTTATACGTTATACGTTATACGTTATACGTCATACGTTATGCGTTTATAGTGATATACGTTATACGTTCTACGTTGTACGTTATACGTTATACGTTATACGTTATACGTTATACGTTATACGTTGTACGTTATACGTTCTACGTTATACGTTATACGTTAAACGTTGTACGTTATACGTTATACGTCATACGTTATACGTTATACGTTATACGTTATACGTTATACGTTATACGTTATACGTTCTACGTTATACGTTATACGTTAAACGTTATACGTTATACGTTATACGTTAAACGTTGTACGTTACACGTTATACGTTATACGTTATGCGTTATACGTTTTACGTTATTCGTTATACGTTATACGTTATGCGTTATACGTTTTACGTTATTCGTTATACGTTATACGTTATACGTTATACGTTATAGGTTATACGTTATACGTTTATACGTTATACGTTATACGTTATACGTTATACGTTGGACGTTATACGTCATAGGTTATACGTTATACGGTATACGTTATACGTTATACGTTATACGTTATACGCTATACGTTATACGTTATACGTTATACGTTATACGTTATACGTTATACGTTATACGTTATACGTTATACGTTATACGTTATACGTTTTACGATATACGTTATACGTTATACGTTATACGTTTTACGTTATACCGTAATACGTTATACGTTATACGTTATACGTTATACGTTTTACGATATACGTTATACGTTATACGTTATACATTCTACGTTATACGATATACGTTATACGTTATTCGTTATACGTTCTTCGTTACACGTTATACGTTATACGTTATACGTTATACGTTATACGTTATAGGTTATACGTTATACGTTATACGTTATACGTTATACGTTATACGTTATACGTTATAGGTTATACGTTATACGTTATACGTTATACGTTATACGTTTTACGATATACGTTATACGTTATACGTTATACGTTATACGTTATACGTTATACGTTATACGTTATACGTTATACGTTTTACGATATACGTTATACGTTATACGTTATACATTCTACGTTATACGATATACGTTATACGTTATTCGTTATACGTTTTACGTTATTCGTTATACGTTATACGTTATACGTTATACGTTATACGTTATACTTTATACGTTATACGTTATACGTTATACGTTATACGGTATACGATATACGTTATGCGTTATATGTTATACGTTATACGTTATACGTTATACGTTATACGTCACAGGTTATACGTTATACGTTATTCGTTATGCGTTATACGTTATACGTTATACGTTATACGGTATACGTTATAGGTTATACGTTATACGTTATACGTTATACGTTATACGTTATACGTTATACGTTATAGGTTATACGTTTTACGATATACGTTATACGTTATACGTTATACATTCTACGTTATACGATATACGTTATACGTTATTCGTTATACGTTCTTCGTTACACGTTATACGTTATACGTTATACGTTATGCGTTATACGTTTTACGTTATTCGTTATACGTTATACGTTATACGTTATTCTTTATACGTTATACGTTATACGTTATACGTTATTCTTTATACGTTATACGTTATACGTTATACGTTATTCTTTATACGTTATACGTTATACGTTTTTTACGATAAACGTTATACGTTATACGTTATACGTTATACGGTATACGTTATACGTTATACGTTATACGTTATACGTTATACGTTATACGTTATACGTTATACGTTATACGTTACACGTTATACGGTATACGATATACGTTATGCGTTATATGTTATACGTTTGTACGTTATACGTTATACGTTATACGTCACAGGTTATACGTTATACGTTATTCGTTATGCGTTATACGTTATACGTTATACGATATACATTATACGTTATACGTTATACGTTATATGTCATAGGTTATACGTTATACGTTATTCGTTAGGCGTTATACGTTATACGTTATACGTTATACGTTATACGTTATACGGTATACGATATACGTTATGCGTTATATGTTATACGATATACGTTATACGTTATACGTTATACGTTATACGTTATACGTTATACGTTATACGTTATACGTTACACGTTATTCGTAATACATTATACGTAATACGGTATACGTTGTACGTTATACGTTATACGTTATACGTTATACGTTATACGTTATACGTTATACGTTATACGTTATACGTTATACGTTATACGTTATACGTTATACGTTATACGTTATACGTTATACGTTATACGTTATACGTTACATGTTATACGTTCTACGTTATACGTTATACGTTATACGTTATACGTTATACGTTATACGTTATACGTTATACGTTATACGTTATACGTTATACGTTATACGTTATACGTTATACGTTATACGTTATACGTTATACGATATACGTTATACGTTATACGTTATACGTTATACGTTATGCGTTATACGTTATACGATATACGTTATACGATATTCGTTATACGTTTTACGTTATTCGTTATACGTTATACGTTATACGTTATAGGTTATACGTTATACGTTATACGTTATACGTTATACGTTATACGTTATACGTTATACGTCATAGGTTATACGTTATACGTTATACGTTATACGTTTTACGTTATACGTTATTCGTTATACGTTATACGTTATACGTTATACGTTATACGTAATACGTTATACGTTATACGTCATACGTTATACGTTATACGTTATACGTTTTACGTTATACGTAATACGTTATACGTTATACGTTATACGTTATACGTTATACGTTATACGTTATACGTTATACGTTATACGTTATACGTTATACGTTATACGTTATACGTTATACGTTATACGTTATACGTTATACGTTATACGTTATAGGTTATACGTTATACGTTATACGTTATACGTTATACGTTTTACGATATACGTTATACGTTATACGTTATACGTTATACGATGTACGTTATACGTTATTCGTTATACGTTCTTCGTTACACGTTATACATTATACGTTATGCGTTATACGTTCTACGTTATTCGTTATACGTTATACGTTATACGTTATTCTTTATACGTTATACGTTATACGTTATTCTTTATACGTAATACGTTATACGTTTTACGATATACGTTAGACGTTATACGTTATACGTTATACGTTATACGTTATACGTTATACGTTATACCTTATACGTTATACGTTATACGTTATACGTTATACGATATACGTGATACGTTATACGTTATACGTTATACGTCATAAGTTATACGTTATACGTTATTCGTTAGGCGTTATACGTTATACGTTATACGTTATACGTTATACGTTATACGTTATACGGTATACGATATACGTTATGCGTTATATGTTATACGTTATACGTTATACGTTATACGTCATATGTTATACGTTATACGTTATTCGTTAGGCGTTATACGTTATACGTTATACGTTATACGTTATACGTTATACGTTATACGGTATACGATATACGTTATGCGTTATACGTTTTACGTTATTCGTTTTACGTTATACGTTATACGTTATGCGTTATACGTTTTACGTTATTCGTTATACGTTATACGTTATACGTTATACGTTATACGTTATACGTTATACGTAATACGTTATACGTTATACGTTATACGATATACGTGATACGTTATACGTTATACGTAATACGTTATACGTTATACGTTATACGATATACGTGATACGTTATACGTTATACGTTATACGTCATAGGTTATACGTTATACGTTATTCGTTATGCGTTACACGTTATACGTTATACGTTATACGTTATACGTTATACGTTATACGGTATACGATATACGTTATGCGTTTTACGTTATTCGTGATACGTTATACGTTATACGTTATACGTTATACGTTATACGTTATACGTAATACGTTATACGTTATACGTTATACGATATACGTGATACGTTATACGTTATACGTTATACGTCATAGGTTATACGTTATACGTTATTCGTTAGGCGTTATACGTTATACGTTATACGTTATACGTTATACGTCATACGTTATACGGTATACGATATACGTTATGCGTTATATGTTATACGTTATACGTTATACGTTATACGTTATACGTAATACGTTATACGTTATACGTTATACGATATACGTGATACGTTATACGTTATACGTTATACGTCATAAGTTATACGTTATACGTTATTCGTTAGGCGTTATACGTTATACGTTATACGTTATACGTTATACGTTATACGTTATACGGTATACGATATACGTTATGCGTTATATGTTATACGTTATACGTTATACGTTATACGTCATAGGTTATACGTTATACGTTATTCGTTAGGCGTTATACGTTTTACGTTATACGTTATACGTTATACGTTATACGGTATACGATATACGTTATGCGTTATACGTTTTACGTTATTCGTTTTACGTTATACGTTATACGTTATGCGTTATACGTTTTACGTTATTCGTTATACGTTATACGTTATACGTTATACGTTATACGTTATACGTTATACGTTATACGTTATACGTTATACGTTATACGTTATACGTTTTACGATATACGTTATAAATACGTTATACGTTGTACGTTATACGTTATACGTTATACGTTATACGTTATACGTTATACTATACGTTATACGTTATACGTTATACGTTATTCGTTATACGGTATACGTTATACGTGATACGGTATACGTTGTACGTTATACGTTATACGTTATGCGTTATACGTTTTACGTTATTCGTTGTACGTTATACGTTATACGTTATACGTTAAACGTTATACTTTATACGTTATACGTTATACTTTATACGTTATACGTTAAACGTTATACGTTATACGTTATACGTTATACGGTATACGTTATACGTGATACGGTATACGTTATACGTTATGCGTTATACGTTATACGTAATACATTATACGTTATACGTTATACGATATACGTGATACGTTATACGTTATACGTTATACGTCATAGGTTATACGTTATACGTTATTCGTTAGGCGTTATACGTTATACGTTATACGTTATACGTTATACGTTATACGTTATACGGTATACGATATACGTTATGCGTTATATGTTATACGTTATACGTTATACGTTATACGTCATAGGTTATACGTTATACGTTATTCGTTATGCGTTATACGTTATACGTTATACGTTATACGTTATACGTTTTACGATATACGTTATAAATACGTTATACGTTCTACGTTATACGTTATACGTTATACGTTATACGTTATACGTTATACGTTATACGTTATACGTTATACGTCATACGTTATTCGTTATACGGTATACGTTATACGTGATACGGTATACGTTGTACGTTATACGTTATACGTTATAGCTTATACGTTATACGTTATGCGTTATACGTTATAGGATATACGATATACGTTATTCGTTATACGTTCTTCGTTACACGTTATACGTTATACGTTATGCGTTATACGTTTTACGTTATTCGTTATACGTTATACGTTATACGTTATACGTTATAGGTTATACGTTATACGTTATACGTTATACGTTATACGTTATACGTTATACGTTATACGTTATACGTTATACGTTATACGTTATACGTTTTACGATATACGTTATAAATACGTTATACGTTGTACGTTATACGTTATACGTTATACGTTATACGTTATACGTTATACTATACGTTATACGTTATACGTTATACGTTATTCGTTATACGGTATACGTTATACGTGATACGGTATACGTTGTACGTTATACGTTATACGTTATGCGTTATACGTTTTACGTTATTCGTTGTACGTTATACGTTATGCGTTATACGTTTTACGTTATTCGTTGTACGTTATACGTTATACGTTATACGTTAAACGTTATACTTTATACGTTATACGTTATACTTTATACGTTATACGTTAAACGTTATACGTTATACGTTATACGTTATACGGTATACGTTATACGTGATACGGTATACGTTATACGTTATGCGTTATACGTTATACGTAATACATTATACGTTATACGTTATACGATATACGTGATACGTTATACGTTATACGTTATACGTCATAGGTTATACGTTATACGTTATTCGTTAGGCGTTATACGTTATACGTTATACGTTATACGTTATACGTTATACGTTATACGGTATACGATATACGTTATGCGTTATATGTTATACGTTATACGTTATACGTTATACGTTATACGGTATACGATATACGTTATGCGTTATACGTTTTACGTTATTCGTTTTACGTTATACGTTATACGTTATGCGTTATACGTTTTACGTTATTCGTTATACGTTATACGTTATACGTTATGCGTTATACGTTATACGTTATACGTTATACGTTATACGTTATACGTTATACGTTATACGTTTTACGATATACGTTATAAATACGTTATACGTTGTACGTTATACGTTATACGTTATACGTTATACGTTATACGTTATACTATACGTTATACGTTATACGTTATACGTTATTCGTTATACGGTATACGTTATACGTGATACGGTATACGTTGTACGTTATACGTTATACGTTATGCGTTATACGTTTTACGTTATTCGTTGTACGTTATACGTTATACGTTATACGTTAAACGTTATACTTTATACGTTATACGTTATACTTTATACGTTATACGTTAAACGTTATACGTTATACGTTATACGTTATACGGTATACGTTATACGTGATACGGTATACGTTATACGTTATGCGTTATACGTTATACGTAATACATTATACGTTATACGTTATACGATATACGTGATACGTTATACGTTATACGTTATACGTCATAGGTTATACGTTATACGTTATTCGTTAGGCGTTATACGTTATACGTTATACGTTATACGTTATACGTTATACGTTATACGTTATACGGTATACGATATACGTTATGCGTTATATGTTATACGTTATACGTTATACGTTATACGTCATAGGTTATACGTTATACGTTATTCGTTATGCGTTATACGTTATACGTTATACGTTATACGTTATACGTTTTACGATATACGTTATAAATACGTTATACGTTCTACGTTATACGTTATACGTTATACGTTATACGTTATACGTTATACGTTATACGTTATACGTCATACGTTATTCGTTATACGGTATACGTTATACGTGATACGGTATACGTTATACGTTATACGTTATACGTTATAGCTTATACGTTATACGTTATGCGTTATACGTTATAGGATATACGATATACGTTATTCGTTATACGTTCTTCGTTACACGTTATACGTTATACGTTATGCGTTATACGTTTTACGTTATACGTTATTCGTTATACGTTATACGTTATACGTTATACGTTATACGTTATACGTAATACGTTATACGTTATACGTTATACGTTATACGTTATACGTTATACGTTATACGTAATACGTTATACGTTATACGTTATACGTTATACGTTATACGTTATACGTTATACGTCATAGGTTATACGTTATACGTTATACGTTATACGTTTTACGTTATACGTTATTCTTTATACGTTATACGTTATACGTTATTCTTTATACGTAATACGTTATACGTTTTACGATATACGTTAGACGTTATACGTTATACGTTATACGTTATACGTTATACGTTATACCTTATACGTTATACGTTATACATTATACGTTATACGATATAGGTTATACGTTATTCGTTATACGTTCTTCGTTACACGTTATACGTTATACGTTATGCGTTATACGTTTTACGTTATTCGTTATACGTTATACGTTATACGTTATACGTTATAGGTTATACGTTATACGTTCTTCGTTACACGTTATACGTTATACGTTATGCGTTATACGTTTTACGTTATTCGTTATACGTTATACGTTATACGTTATACGTTATAGGTTATACGTTATACGTTATACGTTATACGTTATACGTTATACGTTATACGTTGTACGTTATACGTCATAGGTTATACGTTATACGGTATACGTTATACGTTATACGTTATACGTTATACGCTATACGTTATACGTTATACGTTATACGTTATACGTTATACGTTATACGTTATACGTTATACGTTATACGTTATACGTTATACGTTTTACGATATACGTTATACGTTATAGAATACGTTATACATTCTACGTTATACGATATACGTTATACGTTATTCGTTATACATTCTTCGTTACACGTTATACGTTATACGTTATGCGTTATACGTTTTACGTTATTCGTTATACGTTATACGTTATACGTTATTCTTTATACGTTATACGTTATACGTTATACGTTATTCTTTATACGTTATACGTTATACGTTTTTTACGATAAACGTTATACGTTATACGTTATACGTTATACGGTGTACGTTATACGTTATACGTTATACGTTATACGTTATACGTTATACGTTATACGTTTTACGATATACGTTATAAATAAGTTATACGTTCTACGTTATACGTTATACGTTATACGTTATACGTTATACGTTATACGTTATACGTTATACGTTATACGTTATACGTTATACGTTATACGTTATACGTTATACGTTATACGTTATACGTTATACGTTATACGTTATACGTTATACGTTTTACGATATACGTTATAAATACGTTATACGTTCTACGTTATACGTTATACGTTATACGTTATACGTTATACGTGATACGGTATACGTTGTACGTTATACGTTATACGTTATAGCTTATACGTTATACGTTATTCTTTATACGTTATACGTTATACGTTTTTTACGATAAACGTTATACGTTATACGTTATACGTTATACGGTGTACGTTATACGTTATACGTTATACGTTATACGTTATACGTTATACGTTATACGTTATACGTTATACGTTATACGTTATACGTTATACGTTATACGTTATACGTTATACGTTATACGTTATACGTTATACGTTATACGTTATACGTTTTACGATATACGTTATAAATAAGTTATACGTTCTACGTTATACGTTATACGTTATACGTTATACGTTATACTATACGTTATACGTTATAAGTTATACGTTATTCGTTATACGGTATACGTTATACGTGATACGGTATACGTTATACGTTTTACGATATACGTTATACGTTATATAATACGCTATACATTCTACGTTATACGATACACGTTATACGTTATTCGTTATACGTCCTTCGTTACACGTTATACGTTATACGTTATGCGTTATACGTTTTACGTTATTCGTTATACGTTATACGTTATACGTTATTCTTTATACGTTATACGTTATACGTTATACGTTATTCTTTATACGTTATACGTTATACGTTTTTTACGATAAACGTTATACGTTATACGTTATACGTTATACGGTGTACGTTATACGTTATACGTTATACGTTATACGTTATACGTTATACGTTATACGTTATACGTTATACGTTATACGTTATACGTTATACGTTATACGTTATACGTTATACGTTATACGTTATACGTTATACGTTATACGTTATACGTTTTACGATATACGTTATAAATAAGTTATACGTTCTACGTTATACGTTATACGTTATACGTTATACGTAATACTATACGTTATACGTTATAAGTTATACGTTATTCGTTATACGGTATACGTTATACGTGATACGGTATACGTTGTACGTTATACGTTATACGTTATGCGTTATACGTTTTACGTTATTCGTTGTACGTTATACGTTATACGATATACGTTAAACGTTATACTTTATACGTTATACGTTATACTTTATACGTTATACGTTAAACGTTATACGTTATACGTTATACGTTATACGGTATACGTTATACGTGATACGGTATACGTTATACGTTATGCGTTATACGTTATACGTAATACATTATACGTTATACGTTATACGATATACGTGATACGTTATACGTTATACGTTATACGTTATACGTTATACGTTATTCGTTATACGGTATACGTTATACGTGATACGGTATACGTTGTACGTTATACGTTATACGTTATAGCTTATACGTTATACGTTATGCGTTATACGTTATAGGATATACGATATACGTTATTCGTTATACGTTCTTCGTTACACGTTATACGTTATACGTTATGCGTTATACGTTTTACGTTATACGTTATTCGTTATACGTTATACGTTATACGTTATACGTTATACGTTATACGTAATACGTTATACGTTATACGTTATACGTTATACGTTATACGTTATACGTTATACGTAATACGTTATACGTTATACGTTATACGTTATACGTTATACGTTATACGTCATAGGTTTTACGTTATACGTTATACGTTATACGTTTTACGTTATACGTTATTCGTTATACGTTATACGTTATACGTTATACGTTATACGTAATACGTTATACGTTATACGTCATACGTTATACGTTATACGGTATACGATATACGTTATGCGTTATACGTTTTACGGTATGCGTTATTCGTTATACGTTATACGTTTTACGTTATACGTTATACGTTATACGTTATACGTTATACGTTATACGTCATACGTTATACGTTATACGTTATACGTTATACGTTATACGTTATTCTTTATGCGTTATACGTTATACGTTATACGTTATACGTTTTACGTTACACGTTATAGGATATACGTTATACGTTATACGTGATACGTAATACGTTACATGTTTTGCGTTAAACGTTTTACGTTATTCGTTATACGTTCTTCGTTACACGTTATACGTTATACGTTATGCGTTATACGTTTTACGTTATTCGTGATACGTTATACGTTATACGTCATACGTTATACGTTATACGGTATACGTTGTACGTTATACGTTATACGTTATACGTTATACGTTATACGTTATACGTTATACGTTATACGTTAAACGTCATACGTTATACGTTATACGTTATACGTTATACGTTATACGTTATACGTTACACGTTATACGTTATACGTTATACGTTATACGTTATACGTCATAGGTTATACGTTATACGTTATTCTTTATGCGTTATACGTTATACGTTATACGTTATACGTTATACGGTATACGATATACGTTATGCGTTATACGTTTTACGGTATTCGTTATACGTTATACGTTATACGTTTTACGTTATACGTTTTACGTTATACGTTATACGTTATACGTTCTACGTTATACGTTATACGTTATACGTTATACGTTATACGTTACACGTTATACGTTATACGTTATACGTAATACGTTATACGTTATACGTTATACGTTATACGTTATACGTTATACATCATAGGTTATACGTTATACGTTATACGTTATACGTTTTACGTTATACGTTATTCGTTATACGTTATACGTTATACGTTATACGTTATACGTAATACGTTATACGTTATACGTCATACGTTATACGTTATACGTTATACGTTATACGTTACACGTTATACGTTATACGTTATACGTTATACGTTATACGTTATACGTTATACGTTATACGTTATACGTTATACGTTATACGTTATACGTTATTCTTTATGCGTTATACGTTATACGTTATACGTTATACGTTATGCGTTATACGTTATACGATATACGTTATACGTTATTCGTTATACGTTTTACGTTATTCGTTATACGTTATACGTTATACGGTATACGATATACGTTATGCGTTATACGTTTTACGGTATTCGTTATACGTTATACGTTATACGTTTTACGTTATACGTTATACGTTATACGTTATACGTTATACGTTATACGTTATACGTCATACGTTATACGTTATACGTTATACGTTATACGTTATTCTTTATGCGTTATACGTTATACGTTATACGTTATACGTTTTACGTTATACGTTATACGATATACGTTATACGTTATACGTGATACGTAATACGTTACATGTTTTGCGTTATACGTTTTACGTTATTCGTTATACGTTCTCCGTTACACGTTATACGTTATACGTTATGCGTTATACGTTTTACGTTATTCGTGATACGTTATACGTTATACGTCATACGTTATACGTTATACGGTATACGTTGTACGTTATACGTTATACGTTATACGTTATACGTTATACGTTATACGTTATACGTTATACGTTATACGTTATACGTCATACGTTATACGTTATACGTTATACGTTATACGTTATACGTTATACGTTATACGTTATACGATACACGTTATACGTTATACGTTATACGTTATACGTTATACGTCATAGGTTATACGTTATACGTTATTCTTTATGCGTTATACGTTATACGTTATACGTTATACGTTATGCGTTATACGTTATACGATATACGTTATACGTTATTCGTTATACGTTTTACGTTATTCGTTATACGTTATACGTTATACGGTATACGATATACGTTATGCGTTATACGTTTTACGGTATTCGTTATACGTTATACGTTATACGTTTTACGTTATACGTTATACGTTATACGTTATACGTTATACGTTATACGTCATACGTTATACGTTATACGTTATACGTTATACGTTATTCTTTATGCGTTATACGTTATACGTTATACGTTATACGTTTTACGTTATACGTTATACGATATACGTTATACGTTATACGTGATACGTAATACGTTACATGTTTTGCGTTATACGTTTTACGTTATTCGTTATACGTTCTCCGTTACACGTTATATGTTATACGTTATGCGTTATACGTTTTACGTTATTCGTGATACGTTATACGTTATACGTCATACGTTATACGTTATACGGTATACGTTGTACGTTATAGTTATACGTTATACGTTATACGTTATACGTTATACGTTATACGTTATACGTTATACGTTATACGTCATACGTTATACGTTATACGTTATACGTTATACGTTATACGTTATACGTTATACGATACACGTTATACGTTATACGTTATACGTTATACGTTATACGTCATAGGTTATACGTTATACGTTATTCTTTATGCGTTATACGTTATACGTTATAAGTTATACGTTATACGGTATACGATATACGTTATGCGTTATACGTTTTACGGTATTCGTTATACGTTATACGTTATACGTTTTACATTATACGTTTTACGTTATACGTTATACGTTATACGTTCTACGTTATACGTTATACGTTATACGTTATACGTTGTACGTTACACGTTATACGTTATACGTTATACGTAATACGTTATACGTTATACGTTATACGTTATACGTTATACGTTATACGTCATAGGTTATACGTTATACGTTATACGTTATACGTTTTACGTTATACGTTATTCGTTATACGTTATACGTTATACGTTATACGTTATACGTTATACGTAATACGTTATACGTTATACGTCATACGTTATACGTTATACGTTATACGTTTTACGTTATACGTAATACGTTATACGTTATACGTTATACGTTATACGTTATACGTTATACGTTATTCTTTATGCGTTATACGTTATACGTTATACGTTATTCTTTATGCGTTATACGTTATACGTTATACGTTATACGTTATGCGTTATACGTTATACGATATACGTTATACGTTATTCGTTATACGTTTTACGTTATTCGTTATACGTTATACGTTATACGTTATAGGTTATACGTTATACGTTATACGTTATACGTCATAGGTTATACGTTATACGTTATACGTTATACGTTATACGTTTTACGTTATTCGTTATACGTTATACGTTATACGTTATACGTTATACGTTATACGTTATACGTCATAGGTTATACGTTATACGTTAATCTTTATGCGTTATACGTTTTACGTTATACGTTATACGTTATACGGTATACGATATACGTTATGCGTTATACGTTTTACGGAATTCGTTATACGTTATACGTTATACGTATTACGTTATACGTTTTACGTTATACGTTATACGTTATACGTTCTACGTTATACGTTATACGTTATACGTTATACGTTATACGTTACACGTTATACGTTATACGTTATACGTAATACGTTATACGTTATACGTTATACGTTATACGTTATACGTTATACGTCATAGGTTATACGTTATACGTTATACGTTATACGTTTTACGTTATTCGTTATACGTTATACGTTATACGTTATACGTTATACGTTATACGTTATACGTCATAGGTTATACGTTATACGTTATTCTTTATGCGTTATACGTTATACGTTATACGTTATACGTTATACGGTATACGATATACGTTATGCGTTATACGTTTTACGGTATTCGTTATACGTTATACGTTATACGTTTTACGTTATTCGTTATACGTTATACGTTATACGTTATAGGTTATACGTTATACGTTATACGTTATACGTTATACGTTATACGTTATACGTCATAGGTTATACGTTATACGTTATACGTTATACGTTATACGTTATACGTTATACGTTATACGTTATGCGTTATACGTTATTCTTTATGCGTTATACGTTATACGTTATACGTTATACGTTATGCGTTATACGTTATACGATATACGTTATACGTTATTCGTTATACGTTTTACGTTATTCGTTATACGTTATACGTTATACGTTATAGGTTATACGTTATACGTTATACGTTATACGTTATACGTTATACGTTATACGTCATAGGTTATACGTTATACGTTATACGTTATACGTTTTACGTTATACGTTATTCGTTATACGTTATACGTTATACGTTATACGTTATACGTAATACGCTATACGTTATACGTCATACGTTATACGTTATACGTTATACGTTTTACGTTATACGTAATACGTTATACGTTATACGTTATACGTAATACGTTATACGTTATACGTTATACGTTATACGTTATACGTTATAGCTTATACGTTACACGTTATACGTTATACGTTATACGTTATACGTTACACGTTATACGTTATACGGTATACGTTATACGTTATACGTTATACGTTATACGTTATACGTTATACGTTATACGTTATACGTTATACGTTATACGTTATACGTTATACGTTATTCGTTATACGTTCTTCGTTACACGTTATACATTATACGTTATGCGTTATACGTTCTACGTTATTCGTTATACGTTATACGTTATACGTTATTCTTTATACGTTATACGTTATACGTTATTCTTTATACGTAATACGTTATACGTTTTACGATATACGTTATACGTTATACGTTATACGTTATACGTTATACGTTATACGTTATACCTTATACGTTATACGTTATACATTATACGTTATACGATATAGGTTATACGTTATTCGTTATACGTTCTTCGTTACACGTTATACGTTATACGTTATGCGTTATACGTTTTACGTTATTCGTTATACGTTATACGTTATACGTTATACGTTATAGGTTATACGTTATACGTTCTTCGTTACACGTTATACGTTATACGTTATGCGTTATACGTTTTACGTTATTCGTTATACGTTATACTTTATACGTTATACGTTATAGGTTATACGTTATACGTTATACGTTATACGTTATACGTTATACGTTATACGTTATACGTTATACGTTGTACGTTATACGTCATAGGTTATACGTTATACGGTATACGTTATACGTTATACGTTATACGTTATACGTTATACGTTATACGTTATACGTTATACGTTATACGTTATACGTTATACGTTATACGTTATACGTTATACGTTATACGTTATACGTTATACGTTATACGTTATACGTTATACGTTATACGTTATACGTTATACGTTATACGTTATACGTTATACGTTAGACGTTATACGTTATAAGTTTTACGATATACGTTATACGTTATACGTTATACATTCTACGTTATACGATATACGTTATACGTTATTCGTAATACGTTATACGTTATACGTTATTCTTTATACGTTATACGTTATACGTTATACGTTATTCTTTATACGTTATACGTTATACGTTTTTTACGATAAACGTTATACGTTATACGTTATACGTTATACGGTATACGTTATACGTTATACGTTATACGTTATACGTTATACGTTATACGTTATACGTTATACGTTATACGTTATACGTTATACGTTTTACGATATACGTTATACGTTATACGTTATACATTCTACGTTATACGATATACGTTATACGTTATTCGTTATACGTTCTTCGTTACACGTTATACGTTATACGTTATGCGTTATACGTTTTACGTTATTCGTTATACGTTATACGTTATACGTTATTCTTTATACGTTATACGTTATACGTTATACGTTATTCTTTATACGTTATACGTTATACGTTTTTTACGATAAACGTTATACGTTATACGTTATACGTTATACGTTATACGGTATACGTTATACGTTATACGTTATACGTTATACGTTATACGTTATACGTTATACGTTACACGTTATACGTTATACGTTATACGTTATACGTTATACGTTATACGTTATACGTTTTACGATATACGTTATAAATACGTTATACGTTCTACGTTATACGTTATACGTTATACGTTATACGTTATACTATACGTTATACGTTATACGTTATACGTTATTCGTTATACGGTATACGTTATACGTGATACGGTATACGTCGTACGTTATACGTTATACGTTATGCGTTATACGTTTTACGTTATTCGTTGTACGTTATACGTTATACGTTTTACGTTATACGTTATGCGTTATACGTTTTACGTTATTCGTTGTACGTTATACGTTAAACGTTATACGTTTTGCGTTATACGTTATATGTAATATGTAATGCGTCATACGTTTTACGTTATTCGTTATACGTTTTTCGTTACAAGTTATACGTTATACGTCATACGTTATAAGTTATACGATATACGTGATACGTTATACGTTATACGTTTTACGTCATAGGTTATACGTTACACGTTATTCGTTAGGCGTTATACGTTATACGTTGTACGTTATACGTTATACGTTATACGTTATACGTTATACGTTATACGTTATACGGTATACGATATACGTTATGCGTTATATGTTATACGTTATACGTTATACGTTATACGTCATAGGTTATACGTTATACGTTATTCGTTATGCGTTATACGTTATACGTTATACGTTATACGTGATACGTTATACGGTATACGATATACGTTATGCGTTTTACGTTATTCGTGATACGTTATACGTTATACGTTATACGTTATACGTTATACGTTATACGTTATACGTAATACGTTATACGTTATACGTTATACGATATACGTTATACGTTATACGTTATACGTTATACGTCATAGGTTATACGTTATACGTTATTCGTTAGGCGTTATACGTTATACGTTATACGTTATACGTTATACGTTATACGGTATACGATATACGTTATGCGTTATATGTTATACGATATACGTTATACGTTATACGTTATACGTTATACGTTATACGTTATACGTCATAGGTTATACGTTATACGTTATACGTTATACGTTATACGTTATACGTTATACGTTATACGTTATGCGTTATACGTTATTCTTTATGCGTTATACGTTATACGTTATACGTTATACGTTATGCGTTATACGTTATACGATATACGTTATACGTTATTCGTTATACGTTTTACGTTATTCGTTATACGTTATACGTTATACGTTATAGGTTATACGTTATACGTTATACGTTATACGTTATACGTTATACGTTATACGTCATAGGTTATACGTTATACGATATACGTTATACGTTTTACGTTATACGTTATTCGTTATACGTTATACGTTATACGTTATACGTTATACGTAATACGCTATACGTTATACGTCATATGTTATACGTTATACGTTATACGTTTTACGTTATACGTAATACGTTATACGTTATACGTTATACGTAATACGTTATACGTTATACGTTATACGTTATACGTTATACGTTATAGCTTATACGTTACACGTTATACGTTATACGTTATACGTTATACGTTACACGTTATACGTTATACGGTATACGTTATACGTTATACGTTATACGTTATACGTTATACGTTATACGTTATACGTTATACGTTATACGTTATACGTTATACGTTATTCGTTATACGTTCTTCGTTACACGTTATACATTATACGTTATGCGTTATACGTTCTACGTTATTCGTTATACGTTATACGTTATACGTTATTCTTTATACGTTATACGTTATACGTTATTCTTTATACGTAATACGTTATACGTTTTACGATATACGTTATACGTTATACGTTATACGTTATACGTTATACGTTATACGTTATACCTTATACGTTATACGTTATACATTATACGTTATACGATATAGGTTATACGTTATTCGTTATACGTTCTTCGTTACACGTTATACGTTATACGTTATGCGTTATACGTTTTACGTTATTCGTTATACGTTATACGTTATACGTTATACGTTATAGGTTATACGTTATACGTTCTTCGTTACACGTTATACGTTATACGTTATGCGTTATACGTTTTACGTTATTCGTTATACGTTATACTTTATACGTTATACGTTATAGGTTATACGTTATACGTTATACGTTATACGTTATACGTTATACGTTATACGTTATACGTTATACGTTGTACGTTATACGTCATAGGTTATACGTTATACGGTATACGTTATACGTTATACGTTATACGTTATACGTTATACGTTATACGTTATACGTTATACGTTATACGTTATACGTTATACGTTATACGTTATACGTTATACGTTATACGTTATACGTTATACGTTATACGTTATACGTTTTACGATATACGTTATACGTTATACGTTATACATTCTACGTTATACGATATACGTTATACGTTATTCGTAATACGTTATACGTTATACGTTATTCTTTATACGTTATACGTTATACGTTATACGTTATTCTTTATACGTTATACGTTATACGTTATACGTTATTCTTTATACGTTATACGTTATACGTTATTCTTTATACGTTATACGTTATACGTTTTTTACGATAAACGTTATACGTTATACGTTATACGTTATACGGTATACGTTATACGTTATACGTTATACGTTATACGTTATACGTTATACGTTATACGTTATACGTTATACGTTATACGTTATACATTCTACGTTATACGATATACGTTATACGTTATTCGTTATACGTTCTTCGTTACACGTTATACGTTATACGTTATGCGTTATACGTTTTACGTTATTCGTTATACGTTATACGTTATACGTTATACGTTATAGGTTATACGTTATACGTTCTTCGTTACACGTTATACGTTATACGTTATGCGTTATACGTTTTACGTTATTCGTTATACGTTATACTTTATACGTTATACGTTATAGGTTATACGTTATACGTTATACGTTATACGTTATACGTTATACGTTATACGTTATACGTTATACGTTATACGTTGTACGTTATACGTCATAGGTTATACGTTATACGGTATACGTTATACGTTATACGTTATACGTTATACGTTATACGTTATACGTTATACGTTATACGTTATACGTTATACGTTATACGTTATACGTTATACGTTATACGTTATACGTTTTACGATATACGTTATACGTTATACGTTATACATTCTACGTTATACGATATACGTTATACGTTATTCGTTATACGTTCTTCGTTACACGTTATACGTTATACGTTATGCGTTATACGTTTTACGTTATTCGTTATACGTTATACGTTATACGTTATTCTTTATACGTTATACGTTATACGTTATACGTTATTCTTTATACGTTATACGTTATACGTTATACGTTATTCTTTATACGTTATACGTTATACGTTTTTTACGATAAACGTTATACGTTATACGTTATACGTTATACGGTATACGTTATACGTTATACGTTATACGTTATACGTTATACGTTATACGTTATACGTTATACGTTATACGTTATACGTTATACGTTATACGTTATACGTTATACGTTATACGTTATACGTTTTACGATATACGTTATAAATACGTTATACGTTCTACGTTATACGTTATACGTTATACGTTATACGTTATACTATACGTTATACGTTATACGTTATACGTTATTCGTTATACGGTATACGTTATACGTGATACGGTATACGTTGTACGTTATACGTTATACGTTATGCGTTATACGTTTTACGTTATTCGTTGTACGTTATACGTTATACGTTTTACGTTATACGTTATGCGTTATACGTTTTACGTTATTCGTTGTACGTTATACGTTAAACGTTATACGTTTTGCGTTATACGTTATATGTAATATGTAATGCGTCATACGTTTTACGTTATTCGTTATACGTTTTTCGTTACAAGTTATACGTTATACGTCATACGTTATAAGTTATACGATATACGTGATACGTTATACGTTATACGTTTTACGTCATAGGTTATACGTTACACGTTATTCGTTAGGCGTTATACGTTATACGTTGTACGTTATACGTTATACGTTATACGTTATACGTTATACGTTATACGTTATACGGTATACGATATACGTTATGCGTTATATGTTATACGTTATACGTTATACGTTATACGTCATAGGTTATACGTTATACGTTATTCGTTATGCGTTATACGTTATACGTTATACGTTATACGTGATACGTTATACGGTATACGATATACGTTATGCGTTTTACGTTATTCGTGATACGTTATACGTTATACGTTATACGTTATACGTTATACGTTATACGTTATACGTAATACGTTATACGTTATACGTTATACGATATACGTTATACGTTATACGTTATACGTTATACGTCATAGGTTATACGTTATACGTTATTCGTTAGGCGTTATACGTTATACGTTATACGTTATACGTTATACGTTATACGTTATACGGTATACGATATACGTTATGCGTTATATGTTATACGATATACGTTATACGTTATACGTTATACGTTATACGTTATACGTTATACGTTACACGTTATTCGTAATACATTATACGTGATACAGTATACGTTGTACGTTATACGTTATACGTTATACGTCATAGGTTATACGTTACACGTTATTCGTTAGGCGTTATACGTTATACGTTATACGTTATACGTAATACCTTATACGTTATACGTTATACGTTATACGATATACGTTATACGTTATACGTTATACGTTATACGTTATACGTCATAGGTTATACGTTATACGTTATTCGTTATGCGTTATACGTTATACGTTATACGTTATACGTTATACGTTATACGTTTTACGTTACACGTTATACGTTACACGTTATACGTTACACGTTATTCGTAATACATTATACGTGATACGGTATACGTTATACGTCATAGGTTATACGTTATGCGTTATACGTTATACGTTATACGTTATACGTTATACGTTATACGTTACACGTCATACGTTATACGTAATACGTTATACGTTATACGTTATACGATATACGTTATACGTTATACGCAATAGGGTATACGTTATACGTTATTCGTTATGCGTTATACGTTATACGTTATATGTTATACGTTATACGTTTTACGTTACACGTTATACGTTACACGTTATACGTTACACGTTATTCGTAATACATTATACGTGATACGGTATACGTTATACGCTATACGTTATACGGTGTACGATATACGTTATGCGTTTTACGTTATTCGTGATACGTTATACGTTATACGTTATACGTTATACGTTATACGTTATACGTTATACGTTATACGTAATACCTTATACGTTATACGTTATACGTTATACGATATACGTTATACGTTATACGTTATACGTTATACGTCATAGGTTATACGTTATACGTTATTCGTTAGGCGTTTTACGTTATACGTTATACGTTATACGTTATACGTTATACGTTATACGTTATACGGTATACGATATACGTTATGCGTTATACGTTTTACGTTATTCGTTTTACGTTATACGTTATACGTTATGCGTTATACGTGTTACGTTATTCGTTATACGTTATACGTTATACGTTATACGTTATACGTTATACGTTATACGTTATACGTTATACGTTATACGTTATACGTTTTACGTTATACGTTATACGTTATACATTATACGTTATACGTTATACGTTATACGTTATACGTTATACGTTATACGTTACACGTTATTCGTAATACATTATACGTGATACGGTATACGTTGTACGTCATACATTATACGTTATACGTTATACGTTATACGTTATACGTTATACGTTATACGTTATACGTTATACGTTATACGTTATACGTTATACGTTATACGTTATACGTTATATAATACGTTATGCGTTATACGTTTTACGTTATTCGTTATACGTTATACGTTATACGTTATACGGTATACGTCATAGGTTATACGTTATACGTTATTCGTTATGCGTTATACGTTATACGTTATACGTTATACGTTATACGTTATACGTTATACGGTATGCGATATACGTTATGCGTTTTACGTTATTCGTGATACGTTATACGTTATACGTTATACGTTATACGTTATACGTTATACGTAATACGTTATACGTTATACGTTATACGATATACGTGATACGTTATACGTTATACGTTATACGTCATAGGTTATACGTTATACGTTATTCGTTAGGCGTTATACGTTATACGTTATACGTTATACGTTATACGTTATACGTTATACGTTATACGTTATACGTTTTACGTTACACGTTATACGTTACACGTTATACGTTATACGTTATACGTTATACGTTATTCGTTATGCGTTATACGTTATACGTTATACGTTATACGTTATACGTTTTACGTTACACGTTATACGTTACACGTTATACGTTACACGTTATACGTTACACGTTATACGTTACACGTTATTCGTAATACATTATACGTGATACGGTATACGTTATACGCTATACGTTATACGGTGTACGATATACGTTATGCGTTTTACGTTATTCGTGATACGTTATACGTTATACATTATACGTTATACGTTATACGTTATACGTAATACCTTATACGTTATACGTTATACGATATACGTTATACGTTATACGTTATACGTTATACGTCATAGGTTATACGTTATACGTTATTCGTTAGGCGTTATACGTTATACGTTATACGTTATACGTTATACGTTATACGGTATACGATATACGTTATGCGTTATACGTTTTACGTTATTCGTTTTACGTTATACGTTATACGTTATGCGTTATACGTTTTACGTTATTCGTTATACGTTATACGTTATACGTTATACGTTATACGTTATACGTTATACGTTATACGTTATACGTTATACGTTATACGTTATACGTTATACGTTATACGTTATACGTTATACGTTATACGTTATACGTTATACGTTATACGTTATACGTTATACGTTATACGTTATACGTTATACGTTATACGTTATACGTTAAACGTTATACGTTATACGTTATACGTTATACGCCATACGTTATACGTTATACGTTATACGTTATACGTTATACGTTATACGTTATACGTTATACGTTATACGTTATACGTTATACGTTATGCGTTATACGTTATACGTTTTACGTTATACGTTATACGTTTTACGTTATACGTTATACGTTATACGTTATACGTAATACCTTATACGTTATACGTTATACGATATACGTTATACGTTATACGTTATACGTTATACGTCATAGGTTATACGTTATACGTTATTCGTTAGGCGTTATACGTTATACGTTATACGTTATACGTTATACGTTATACGGTATACGATATACGTTATGCGTTATACGTTTTACGTTATTCGTTTTACGTTATACGTTATACGTTATGCGTTATACGTTTTACGTTATTCGTAATACATTATACGTGATACGGTATACGTTGTACGTCATACGTTATACGTTATACGTTATACGTTATACGTTATACGTTATACGTTATACGTTATACGTTATATAATACGTTATGCGTTATACGTTTTACGTTATTCGTTATACGTTATACGTTATACGTTATACGGTATACGTCATAGGTTATACGTTATACGTTATTCGTTATGCGTTATACGTTATACGTTATACGTTATACGTTATACGTTATACGTTATACGGTATACGATATACGTTATGCGTTTTACGTTATTCGTGATACGTTATACGTTATACGTTATACGTTATACGTTATACGTTATACGTAATACGTTATACGTTATACGTTATACGATATACGTGATACGTTATACATTATACGTTATACGTCATAGGTTATACGTTATACGTTATTCGTTAGGCGTTATACGTTATACGTTACACGTTATACGTTATACGTTATACGTTATACGTTATACGGTATACGATATACGTTATGCGTTATATGTTATACGTTATACGTTATACGTTATACGTTATACGTTATACGTTATACGTTATACGTTATACGGTATGCGTTATACGTTTTACGTTATTCGTTATACGTTATACGTTATACGTTATACGTTATACGTTAGACGTTATACGTTATACGTTTTACGTTACACGTTATACGTTACACGTTATACGTTATACGTTATACGTTATTCGTTATGCGTTATACGTTATACGTTATACGGTATACGTCATAGGTTATACGTTATACATAATTCGTTATGCGTTATACGTTATACGTTATACGTTATACGTTATACGTTACACGGTATACGATATACGTTATGCGTTTTACGTTATTCGTGATACGTTATACGTTATACGTTATACGTTATACGTTATACGTTATACGTAATACGTTATACGTTATACGTTATACGATATACGTGATACGTTATACGTTATACGTTATACGTTATACGTCATAGGTTATACGTTATACGTTATTCGTTAGGCGTTATACGTTATACGTTATACGTTATACGTTATACGTTATACGTTATACGTTATACGGTATACGATATACGTTATGCGTTATATGTTATACGTTATACGTTATACGTTATACGTTATACGTTATACGTTATACGGTATACGATATACGTTATGCGTTTTACGTTATTCGTGATACGTTATACGTTATACGTTATACGTTATACGTTATACGTTATACGTATTACGTTATACGTTATACGTTATACGATATATGTGATACGTTATACGTTATACGTTATACGTCATAAGTTATACGTTATACGTTATACGTTATACGTTATACGTTTTACGTTACACGTTATACGTTACACGTTATACGTTATACGTTATACGTTATACGTTATTCGTTATGCGTTATACGTTATACGTTATACGTTATACGTTATACGTTTTACGTTACACGTTATACGTTACACGTTATACGTTACACGTTATACGTTACACGTTATTCGTAATACATTATACGTGATACGGTATACGTTATACGCTATACGTTATACGGTGTACGATATACGTTATGCGTTTTACGTTATTCGTGATACGTTATACGTTATACATTATACGTTATACGTTATACGTTATACGTAATACCTTATACGTTATACGTTATACGATATACGTTATACGTTATACGTTATACGTTATACGTTATACGTCATAGGTTATACGTTATACGTTATTCGTTAGGCGTTATACGTTATACGTTATACGTTATACGTTATACGTTATACGGTATACGATATACGTTATGCGTTATACGTTTTACGTTATTCGTTTTACGTTATACGTTATACGTTATGCGTTATACGTTTTACGTTATTCGTTATACGTTATACGTTATACGTTATACGTTATACGTTATACGTTATACGTTATACGTTATACGTTATACGTTATACGTTATACGTTATACGTTATACGTTATACGTTATACGTTATACGTTATACGTTGAACGTTATACGTTATACGTTATACGTTATACGCTATACGTTATACGTTATACGTTATACGTTATACGTTATACGTTATACGTTTTACGTTATACGTTATACGTTATACATTATACGTTATACGTTATACGTTATACGTTATACGTTATACGTTATACGTTATACGTTATACGTTACACGTTATTCGTAATACATTATACGTGATACGGTATACGTTGTACGTCATACGTTATACGTTATACGTTATACGTTATACGTTATACGTTATATAATACGTTATGCGTTATACGTTTTACGTTATTCGTTATACGGTATACGTTATACGTTATACGGTATACGCCATAGGTTATACGTTATACGTTATTCGTTATGCGTTATACGTTATACGTTATACGTTATACGTTATACGTTATACGTTATACGGTATACGATATACGTTATGCGTTTTACGTTATTCGTGATACGTTATACGTTATACGTTATACGTTATACGTTATACGTTATACGTTATACGTAATACGTTATACGTTATACGTTATACGATATACGTGATACGTTATACATTATACGTTATACGTCATAGGTTATACGTTATACGTTTTACGTTATTCGTTATACGTTATACGTTATACGTTATACGTTATACGTTATACGTTATACGTTATACGTTAGACGTTATACGTTATACGTTTTACGTTACACGCTATACGTTACACGTTATACGTTATACGTTATACGTTATACGTTATTCGTTATGCGTTATACGTTATACGTTATATGGTATACGTCATAGGTTATACGTTATACGTTATTCGTTATGCGTTATACGTTATACGTTATACGTTATACGTTATACGTTATACGGTATACGATATACGTTATGCGTTTTACGTTATTCGTGTTACGTTATACGTTATACGTTATACGTTATACGTTATACGTTATACGTAATACGTTATACGTTATACGTTATACGATATACGTGATACGTTATACGTTATACGTTATACGTCATAGGTTATACGTTATACGTTATTCGTTAGGCGTTATACGTTATACGTTATACGTTATACGGTATACGATATACGTTATGCGTTTTACGTTATTCGTGATACGTTATACGTTATACGTTATACGTTATACGTTATACGTTATACGTATTACGTTATACGTTATACGTTATACGATATATGTGATACGTTATACGATATAATTGATACGTTATACATTATACGTTATACGTCATAGGTTATACGTTATACGTTATACGTTTTACGTTATACGTTATACGTTATACATTATACGTTATTGGTTATACGTTATACGTTATACGTTATACGTTATACGTTACACGTTATTCGTAATACATTATACGTGATACGGTATACGTTGTACGTCATACGTTATACCTTATACGTTATACGTTATACGTTATATGTTATATAATACGTTATGCGTTATACGTTTTACGTTATTCGTTATACGTTATACGTTATACGTTATACGGTATACGTCATAGGTTATACGTTATACGTTATTCGTTATGCGTTATACGTTATACGTTATACGTTATACGTTATACGTTATACGTTATACGGTATACGATATACGTTATGCGTTTTACGTTATTCGTGATACGTTATACGTTATACGTTATACGTTATACGTTATACGTTATACGTAATACGTTATACGTTATACGTTATACGATATAATTGATACGTTATACATTATACGTTATACGTCATAGGTTATACGTTATACGTTATTCGTTAGGCGTTATACGTTATACGTTATACGTTATACGTTATACGTTATACGTTATACGTTATACGGTATACGATATACGTTATGCGTTATATGTTATACGTTATACGTTATACGTTATACGTTATACGTTATACGATATACGTTATGCGTTATACGTTATAGCTTATACGTTATACGTTATGCGTTATACGTTATACGATATACGTTATACGTTATTCGTTATACGTTTTACGTTACACGTTATACGTTACACGTTATACGTTATACGTTATACGTTATACGTTATACGGTATACGATATACGTTATGCGTTTTACGTTATTCGTGATACGTTATACGTTATACGTTATACGTTATACGTTATACGTTATACGTAATACGTTATACGTTATACGTTATACGATGTACGTGATACGTTATACGTTATACGTTATACGTCATAGGTTATACGTTATACGTTATTCGTTAGGCGTTTTACGTTATACGTTATACGTTATACGGTATACGATATACGTTATGCGTTTTACGTTATTCGTGATACGTTATACGTTATACGTTATACGTTATACGTTATACGTTATACGTATTACGTTATACGGTATACGTTATACGGTATACGTTATACGATATATGTGATACGTTATACGATATAATTGATACGTTATACATTATACGTTATACGTCATAGGTTATACGTTATACGTTATACGTTTTACGTTATACGTTATACGTTATACATTATACGTTATACGTTATACGTTATACGTTATACGTTATACGTTATACGTTACACGTTATTCGTAATACATTATACGTGATACGGTATACGTTGTACGTCATACGTTATACCTTATACGTTATACGTTATACGTTATACGTTATATAATACGTTATGCGTTATACGTTTTACGTTATTCGTTATACGTTATACGTTATACGTTATACGGTATACGTCATAGGTTATACGTTATACGTTATTCGTTATGCGTTATACGTTATACGTTATACGTTATACGTTATACGTTATACGTTATACGGTATACGATATACGTTATGCGTTTTACGTTATTCGTGATACGTTATACGTTATACGTTATACGTTATACGTTATACGTTATACGTAATACGTTATACGTTATACGTTATACGATATAATTGATACGTCATACATTATACGTTATACGTCATAGGTTATACGTTATACGTTATTCGTTAGGCGTTATACGTTATACGTTATACGTTATACGTTATACGTTATACGTTATACGTTATACGGTATACGATATACGTTATGCGTTATATGTTATACGTTATACGTTATACGTTATACGTTATACGTTATACGTTATACGTTATACGTTATGCGTTATACGTTTTACGTTATTCGTTATACGTTATACGTTATACGTTATACGTTATACGTTAGACGTTATACGTTATACGTTTTACGTTACACGTTATACGTTACACGTTATACGTTATACGTTATACGTTATTCGTTATGCGTTATACGTTATACGTTGTACGTTATACGTTATACGTTATACGTTTTACGCTACACGTTATACGTTACACGTTATACGTTATACGTTATACGTCATAGGTTATACGTTATACGTTATTCGTTATGCGTTATACGTTATACGTTATACGTTATACGTTATACGTTATACGGTATACGATATACGTTATACGTTATACGTTATACGTTATACGTTATACGTTATACGTTATACGTCTTACGTTATACGTTATACGTTATACGTTATACGTTATACGTTATACGGTATACGATATACGTTATGCGTTTTACGTTATTCGTGATACGTTATACGTTATACGTTATACGTTATACGTTATACGTTATACGTTATACGTTATACGTAATACGTTATACGTTATACGTTATACGATATACGTTATACGTTATACGTTATACGTTATACGTCATAGGTTATACGTTATACGTTATTCGTTAGGCGTTATACGTTATACGTTATACGTTATACGTTATACGTTATACGGTATACGATATACGTTATGCGTTATATGTTATACGATATACGTTATACGTTACACGTTATACGTTATACGTTATACGTTATACGTTATACGTTATACGTTATACGTTATACGTTACACGTTATTCGTAATACATTATACGTGATACGGTATACGTTGTACGTTATACGTTATACGTTATACGTTATACGTTATACGTTATACGTTATACGTTATACGTTATACGTTATACGTTATACGTTATACGTTATACGTTATACGTTATACGTTATACGTTATACGTTATACGTTATACGTTATACGTTATACGTTATACGTTATACGTTATACGTTATACGTTACATGTTATACGTTCTACGTTATACGTTATACGTTACATGTTATACGTTCTACGTTATGCGTTATACGTTATACGTTATATGTTATACGTTATACGTTATACGTTATACGTTATACGTTATACGTTATGCGTTATATGTTATACGATATACGTTATACGTTATACGTTATACGTTATACGTTATACGTTATACGTTATACGTTACACGTTATTCGTAATACATTATACGTGATACGGTATACGTTGTACGTTATACGTTACAAGTTATACGTTATACGTTATACGTTATACGTTATACGTTTTACGTTACACGTTATACGTTACACGTTATACGTTATACGTTATACGTTATTCGTTATGCGTTATACGTTATACGTTATACGTTATACGTTATACGTTATACGTTTTACGCTACACGTTATACGTTACACGTTATACGTTATACGTTATACGTCATAGGTTATACGTTATACGTTATTCGTTATGCGTTATACGTTATACGTTATACGTTATACGTTATACGTTATACGGTATACGATATACGTTATACGTTATACGTTATACGTTATACGTTATACGTTATACGTTATACGTCTTACGTTATACGTTATACGTTATACGTTATACGTTATACGTTATACGGTATACGATATACGTTATGCGTTTTACGTTATTCGTGATACGTTATACGTTATACGTTATACGTTATACGTTATACGTTATACGTTATACGTTATACGTAATACGTTATACGTTATACGTTATACGATATACGTTATACGTTATACGTTATACGTTATACGTCATAGGTTATACGTTATACGTTATTCGTTAGGCGTTATACGTTATACGTTATACGTTATACGTTATACGTTATACGGTATACGATATACGTTATGCGTTATATGTTATACGATATACGTTATACGTTACACGTTATACGTTATACGTTATACGTTATACGTTATACGTTATACGTTATACGTTACACGTTATTCGTAATACATTATACGTGATACGGTATACGTTGTACGTTATACGTTATACGTTATACGTTATACGTTATACGTTATACGTTATACGTTATACGTTATACGATATACGTTATGCGTTATACGTTATAGCTTATACGTTATACGTTATGCGTTATACGTTATACGATATACGTTATACGTTATTCGTTATACGTTTTACGTTACACGTTATACGTTACACGTTATACGTTATACGTTATACGTTATACGTTATACGGTATACGATATACGTTATGCGTTTTACGTTATTCGTGATACGTTATACGTTATACGTTATACGTTATACGTTATACGTTATACGTAATACGTTATACGTTATACGTTATACGATGTACGTGATACGTTATACGTTATACGTTATACGTCATAGGTTATACGTTATACGTTATTCGTTAGGCGTTTTACGTTATACGTTATACGTTATACGGTATACGATATACGTTATGCGTTTTACGTTATTCGTGATACGTTATACGTTATACGTTATACGTTATACGTTATACGTTATACGTATTACGTTATACGGTATACGTTATACGATATATGTGATACGTTATACGATATAATTGATACGTTATACATTATACGTTATACGTCATAGGTTATACGTTATACGTTATACGTTTTACGTTATACGTTATACGTTATACATTATACGTTATACGTTATACGTTATACGTTATACGTTATACGTTATACGTTACACGTTATTCGTAATACATTATACGTGATACGGTATACGTTGTACGTCATACGTTATACCTTATACGTTATACGTTATACGTTATACGTTATATAATACGTTATGCGTTATACGTTTTACGTTATTCGTTATACGTTATACGTTATACGTTATACGGTATACGTCATAGGTTATACGTTATACGTTATTCGTTATGCGTTATACGTTATACGTTATACGTTATACGTTATACGTTATACGTTATACGGTATACGATATACGTTATGCGTTTTACGTTATTCGTGATACGTTATACGTTATACGTTATACGTTATACGTTATACGTTATACGTAATACGTTATACGTTATACGTTATACGATATAATTGATACGTCATACATTATACGTTATACGTCATAGGTTATACGTTATACGTTATTCGTTAGGCGTTATACGTTATACGTTATACGTTATACGTTATACGTTATACGTTATACGTTATACGGTATACGATATACGTTATACGTTATACGTTTTACGCTACACGTTATACGTTACACGTTATACGTTATACGTTATACGTCATAGGTTATACGTTATACGTTATTCGTTATGCGTTATACGTTATACGTTATACGTTATACGTTATACGTTATACGGTATACGATATACGTTATACGTTATACGTTATACGTTATACGTTATACGTTATACGTTATACGTCTTACGTTATACGTTATACGTTATACGTTATACGTTATACGTTATACGGTATACGATATACGTTATGCGTTTTACGTTATTCGTGATACGTTATACGTTATACGTTATACGTTATACGTTATACGTTATACGTTATACGTTATACGTAATACGTTATACGTTATACGTTATACGATATACGTTATACGTTATACGTTATACGTTATACGTCATAGGTTATACGTTATACGTTATTCGTTAGGCGTTATACGTTATACGTTATACGTTATACGTTATACGTTATACGGTATACGATATACGTTATGCGTTATACGTTATAGCTTATACGTTATACGTTATGCGTTATACGTTATACGTTATACGGTATACGATATACGTTATGCGTTATATGTTATACGATATACGTTATACGTTACACGTTATACGTTATACGTTATACGTTATACGTTATACGTTATACGTTATACGTTACACGTTATTCGTAATACATTATACGTGATACGGTATACGTTGTACGTTATACGTTATACGTTATACGTTATACGTTATACGTTATACGTTATACGTTATACGTTATACGATATACGTTATGCGTTATACGTTATAGCTTATACGTTATACGTTATGCGTTATACGTTATACGATATACGTTATACGTTATTCGTTATACGTTTTACGTTACACGTTATACGTTACACGTTATACGTTATACGTTATACGTTATACGTTATACGGTATACGATATACGTTATGCGTTTTACGTTATTCGTGATACGTTATACGTTATACGTTATACGTTATACGTTATACGTTATACGTAATACGTTATACGTTATACGTTATACGATGTACGTGATACGTTATACGTTATACGTTATACGTCATAGGTTATACGTTATACGTTATTCGTTAGGCGTTTTACGTTATACGTTATACGTTATACGGTATACGATATACGTTATGCGTTTTACGTTATTCGTGATACGTTATACGTTATACGTTATACGTTATACGTTATACGTTATACGTATTACGTTATACGGTATACGTTATACGATATATGTGATACGTTATACGATATAATTGATACGTTATACATTATACGTTATACGTCATAGGTTATACGTTATACGTTATACGTTTTACGTTATACGTTATACGTTATACATTATACGTTATACGTTATACGTTATACGTTATACGTTATACGTTATACGTTACACGTTATTCGTAATACATTATACGTGATACGGTATACGTTGTACGTCATACGTTATACCTTATACGTTATACGTTATACGTTATACGTTATATAATACGTTATGCGTTATACGTTTTACGTTATTCGTTATACGTTATACGTTATACGTTATACGGTATACGTCATAGGTTATACGTTATACGTTATTCGTTATGCGTTATACGTTATACGTTATACGTTATACGTTATACGTTATACGTTATACGGTATACGATATACGTTATGCGTTTTACGTTATTCGTGATACGTTATACGTTATACGTTATACGTTATACGTTATACGTTATACGTAATACGTTATACGTTATACGTTATACGATATAATTGATACGTCATACATTATACGTTATACGTCATAGGTTATACGTTATACGTTATTCGTTAGGCGTTATACGTTATACGTTATACGTTATACGTTATACGTTATACGTTATACGTTATACGTCTTACGTTATACGTTATACGTTATACGTTATACGTTATACGTTATACGGTATACGATATACGTTATGCGTTTTACGTTATTCGTGATACGTTATACGTTATACGTTATACGTTATACGTTATACGTTATACGTTATACGTTATACGTAATACGTTATACGTTATACGTTATACGATATACGTTATACGTTATACGTTATACGTTATACGTCATAGGTTATACGTTATACGTTATTCGTTAGGCGTTATACGTTATACGTTATACGTTATACGTTATACGTTATACGGTATACGATATACGTTATGCGTTATATGTTATACGATATACGTTATACGTTACACGTTATACGTTATACGTTATACGTTATACGTTATACGTTATACGTTATACGTTACACGTTATTCGTAATACATTATACGTGATACGGTATACGTTGTACGTTATACGTTATACGTTATACGTTATACGTTATACGTTATACGTTATACGTTATACGTTATACGTTATACGTTATACGTTATACGTTATACGTTATACGTTATACGTTATACGTTATACGTTATACGTTATACGTTATACGTTATACGTTATACGTTATACGTTATACGTTATACGTTACATGTTATACGTTCTACGTTATACGTTATACGTTACATGTTATACGTTCTACGTTATGCGTTATACGTTATACGTTATATGTTATACGTTATACGTTATACGTTATACGTTATACGTTATACGTTATGCGTTATATGTTATACGATATACGTTATACGTTATACGTTATACGTTATACGTTATACGTTATACGTTACACGTTATTCGTAATACATTATACGTGATACGGTATACGTTGTACGTTATACGTTACAAGTTATACGTTATACGTTATACGTTATACGTTATACGTTATACGTTATACGTTATACGTTATACGTTATACGTTATACGTTATACGTTATACGTTATACGTTGTACGTTATACGTTATACGTTATACGGTATACGTTATACGTTATACGTTATACGTTATACGTTATACGTTATACGTTATACGTTACATGTTATACGTTCTACGTTATACGTTATACGTTACATGTTACACGTTATACGTTATACGTTATACGTTATACGGTATACGTTATACGTTATGCATTATACGTTTTACGTTATACGTTATACGTTATACGTTATACGTTTTACGATATACGTTATACGTTATACGTTATACGCTATACGTTATACGTTATACGTTATACGTTATACGTTATACGTTTTACGTTATACGTTATACGTCATACGTTATACGTTATACGTTATACGTTATACGTTATACGTTATACGTTATACGTTATACGTTATACGTTATACGTTATACGTTATACGTTATACGTTATACGTTATACGTTATACGTTATAGGTTATACGTTATACGTTATACGTTATACTTTATACGTTATACGTTATACGTTATACGTTATACGTTATATGTTATACGTTATACGGTATACGTTATACGTTATACGTTATACGTTTTACGATATACGTTATAAATACGTTATACGTTCTACGTTATACGTTATACGTTATACGTTATACGTTATACGTTATACGTTATTCGTTATACGGTATACGTTATACGTGATACGGTATACGTTGTACGTTATACGTCATACGTTATGCGTTATACGTTTTACGTTATTCGTTGTACGTTATACGTTATACGTTTTACGTTATACGTTATGGGTTATACGTTTTACGTTATTCGTTGTACGTTATACGTTATACGTTTTGCGTTATACGTTATATGTAATATGTAATGCGTCATACTTTTTCCGTTATTCGTTATACGTTTTTCGTTACAAGTTATACGTTATACGTCATACGTTATAAGTTATACGTCATAAGTTATACGATACACGTTATACGTTATACGAAATATGTAATACGTAATACGTTTTACGTCATTCGTTATACGTTCTTCGTTACACGTTATACGTTATACGTTATGCGTTATACGTATTACGTTATTCGTTATACGGTATACGTTATACATTATACGTTATACGTTATATGTTATACGTTATACGTTATACGTTATACGTTTTACGATATACCTTATAAGTTATACGTTATACGTTATACGTTATTCGTTATGCGTTATACGTTATACGATATACGTTATACGTTATACGTTTTACGTTACACGTTATACGTTACACGTTATACGTTACACGTTATTCGTAATACATTATACGTGATACGGTATTCGTTATACGCTATACGTTATACGGTGTACGATATACGTTATGCGTTTTACGTTATTCGTGATACGTTATACGTTATACGTTATACGTTATACGTTATACGTTATACGTTATACGTAATACCTTATACGTTATACGTTATACGATATACGTTATACGTTATACGTTATACGTTATACGTTATACGTCATAGGTTATACGTTATACGTTATTCGTTAGGCGTTATACGTTATACGTTATACGTTATACGTTATACGTTATACGTTATACGGTATACGATATACGTTATGCGTTATACGTTTTACGTTATTCGTTTTACGTTATACGTTATACGTTATGCGTTATACGTGTTTCGTTATTCGTTATACGTTATACGTTATACGTTATACGTTATACGTTATACGTTATACGTTATACGCTATACGTTATACGTTATACGTTATACGTTATACGTTATACGTTATGCGTTATACGTTATACGTAATACGTTATACGTTATACGTTAAACGTTATACGTTATACGTTATACGTTATACGCTATACGTTATACGTTATACGTTATACGTTATACGTTATACGTTAAACGTTATACGTTATACGTTATACGTTATACGCTATACGTTATACGTCATACGTTATACGTTATACGTTATACGTTATACGTTTTACGTTATACGTTATACGTTATACATTATACGTTATACGTTATACGTTATACGTTATACGTTATACGTTATACGTTATACGTTATACGTTATACGTTATACGTTATACGTTATACGTTACACGTTATTCGTAATACATTATACGTGATACGGTATACGTTGTACGTCATACGTTATACGTTATACGTTATACGTTATACGTTATACGTCATATAATACGTTATGCGTTATACGTTTTACGTTATTCGTTATACGTTATACGTTATACGTTATACGGTATACGTCATAGGTTATACGGCATACGTTATTCGTTATGCGTTATACGTTATACGTTATACGTTATACGTTATACGTTATACGTTATACGTTATACGTTATACGTTATACGGTATACGATATACGTTATGCGTTTTACGTTATTCGTGATACGTTATACGTTATACGTTATGCGTTATACGTTATACGTTATACGTAATACGTTATACGTTATACGTTATACGATATACGTGATACGTTATACATTATACGTTATACGTCATAGGTTATACGTTATACGATATTCGTTAGGCTTTATACGTTATACGTTATACGATATACGTTATACGTTATACGTTATACGTTATACGGTATACGATATACGTTATGCGTTATATGTTATACGTTATACGTTATACGTTATACGTTATACGTTATACGTTATACGTTATGCGTTATACGTTTTACGTTATTCGTTATACGTTATACGTTATACGATATACGTTATACGTTAGACGTTATACGTTATACGTTTTACGTTACACGTTATACGTTACACGTTATACGTTATACGTTATACGTTATTCGTTATGCGTTATACGTTATACGTTATACGTTATACGTTATACGTTATACGTTTTACGCTACACGTTATACGTTACACGTTATACGTTATACGTTATACGTCATAGGTTATACGTTATACGTTATTCGTTATGCGTTATACGTTATACGTTATACGTTATACGTTATACGTTATACGTTATACGTTATACGTCATAGGTTATACGTTATACGTTATTCGTTAGGCGTTATACGTTATACGTTATACGTTATACGTTATACGTTATACGATATACGTTATACGGTATACGATATACGTTATGCGTTATACGTTTTACGTTATTCGTTTTACGTTATACGTTATACGTTATGCGTTATACGTGTTACGTTATTCGTTATACGTTATACGTTATACGTTATACGTTATACGTTATACGTTATACGCTATACGTTATACGTTATACGTTATACGTTATACGTTATACGTTATACGTTATACGTAATACGTTATACGTAATACGTTATACGTTATACGTTATACGATATACGTGATACGTTATACGTTATACGTTATACGTTATACGTTATACGTTTTACGCTACACGTTATACGTTACAACGTTATACGTTATACGTTATACGTCATAGGTTATACGTTATACGTTATTCGTTATACGTTATACGTTATGCGTTATACGTTTTACGTTATGCGTTATACGTTATACGTTATACGTCTTACGTTATACGTTATACGGTATACGATATACGTTATGCGTTTTACGTTATTCGTGATACGTTATACGTTATACGTTATACGTTATACGTTATACGTTATACGTTATACGTTATACGTAATACGTTATACGTTATACGTTATACGTAATACGTTATACGTTATACGCTATAGGATATACGTGATACGTTATACGTTATACGTTATACGTCATAGGTTATACGTTACACGTTATTCGTTAGGCGTTATACGTTATACGTTATACGTTATACGTTATAAGTTATACGTTATACGTTATACGTTATACGTTATACGTTATACGGTATACGATATACGTTATGCGTTATATGTTATACGTTATACGTTATACGTTATACGTCATAGGTTATACGTTATACGTTATTCGTTATGCGTTATACGTTATACGTTATACGTTATACGTTATACGTTATACGGTATACGATATACGTTATGCGTTTTACGTTATTCGTGATACGTTATACGTTATACGTTATACGTTATACGTTATACGTTATACGTTATACGTTATACGTAATACGTTATACGTTATACGTTATACGATATACGTTATACGTTATACGCTATACGTTATACGTCATAGGTTATACGTTATACGTTATTCGTTAGGCGTTATACGTTATACGTTATACGTTATACGGTATACGATATACGTTATGCGATATAAGTTATACGTTATACGTTATACGTTATACGTTTTACGTTATACGTTATACGTTATACATTATACGTTATACGTTATACGTTATACGTTATACGTTATACGTTATACGTTACACGTTATTCGTAATACATTATACGTGATACGGTATACGTTGTACGTCATACGTTATACGTTATACGTTATACGTTATACGTTATACGTTATATAATACGTTATGCGTTATACGTTTTACGTTATACGTTATACGTAATACGTTATAAGTTATACGTTATACGATATACGTGATACGTTATACGTTATACGTTATACGTCATAGGTTATACGTTATACGTTATTCGTTAGGCGTTATACGTTATACGTTATATGTTATACGTTATACGTTATACGTTATACGGTATACGATATACGTTATGCGTTATATGTAACACGTTATACGTTATACGTTATACGTTATACGTTATACGTTATACGGTATACGATATACGTTATGCGTTTTACGTTATTCGTGATACGTTATACGTTATACGTTATACGTTATACGTTATACGTTATACGTAATACGTTATGCGTTATACGTTATACGATATACGTGATACGTTATACGTTATACGTTATACGTCATATGTTATACGTTATACGTTATTCGTTAGGCGTTATACGTTATACGTTATACGTTATACGTTATACGTTATACGTTATACGGTATACGATTTACGTTATGCGTTATATGTTATACGTTATACGTTATACGTTATACGTCATAGGTTATACGTGATACGTTATACGTTATACGTTATACGTCATAGGTTATACGTTACACGTTATTCGTTAGGCGTTATACGTTATACGTTATACGTTATACGTTATACGTTATACGTTATACGTTATACGTTATACGGTATACGATATACGTTATGCGTTATATGTTATACGTTATACGTTATACGTTATACGTCATAGGTTATACGTTATACGTTATTCGTTATGCGTTATACGTTATACGTTATACGTTATACGTTATACGTTATACGGTATACGATATACGTTATGCGTTTTACGTTATTCGTGATACGTTATACGTTATACGTTATACGTTATACGTTATACGTTATACGTTATACGTTATACGTAATACGTTATACGTTATACGTTATACGCAATACGTTATACGTTATACGCTATACGATATACGTGATACGTTATACGTTATACGTTATACGTCATAAGTTATACGTTACACGTTATTCGTTAGGCGTTATACGTTATACGTTATACGTTATACGTTATACGCTATACGTTATACGTTATACGTTATACGTTATACGTTATACGTTATACGGTATACGATATACGTTATGCGTTATATGTTATACGTTATACGTTATACGTTATACGTCATAGGTTATACGTTATACGTTATTCGTTATGCGTTATACGTTATACGTTATACGTTATACGTTATACGTTATACGGTATACGATATACGTTATGCGTTTTACGTTATTCGTGATACGTTATACGTTATACGTTATACGTTATACGTTATACGTTATATAATACGTTATGCGTTATACGTTTCACGTTATTCGTTATTCGTTATACGTTATACGTTATACGTTATACGGTATACGTCATAGGTTATACGTTATACGTTATTCGTTATGCGTTATACGTTATACGTTATACGTTATACGTTATACGTTATACGTTATACGTTATACGGTATACGATATACGTTATGCGTTTTACGTTATTCGTGATACGTTATACGTTATACGTTATACGTTATACGTTATACGTTATACGTAATACGTTATAAGTTATACGTTATACGATATACGTGATACGTTATACGTTATACGTTATACGTCATAGGTTATACGTTATACGTTATTCGTTAGGCGTTATACGTTATACGTTATATGTTATACGTTATACGTTATACGTTATACGGTATACGATATACGTTATGCGTTATATGTAACACGTTATACGTTATACGTTAGACGTTATACGTTATACGTTATACGGTATACGATATACGTTATGCGTTTTACGTTATTCGTGATACGTTATACGTTATACGTTATACGTTATACGTTGTACGTTATACGTAATACGTTATGCGTTATACGTTATACGATATACGTGATACGTCATACGTTATACGTTATACGTCATATGTTATACGTTATACGTTATTCGTTAGGCGTTATACGTTATACGTTATACGTTATACGTTATACGTTATACGTTATACGTTATACGGTATACGATTTACGTTATGCGTTATATGTTATACGTTATACGTTATACGTTATACGTCATAGGTTATACGTTATACGTTATTCGTTATGCGTTATAGGTTATACGTTATACGTTATACGTTATACGTTATACGTTATACGTCATACGTTATACGTTATACGTTATACGTTATACGTTATACGGTATACGATATACGTTATGCGTTATACGTTTTACGTTATACGGTATACGATATTCGTTATGCGTTTTACGTTATTCGTGATACGTTATACGTTATACGTTATACGTTATACGTTATACGTTATACGTAATACGTTATACGTTATACGTTATACGTAATACGTTATACGTTATACGTTATACGATATACGTGATGCGTTATACGTTATACGTTATACGTCATAGGTTATACGTTACACGTTATTCGTTAGGCGTTATACGTTATACGTTATACGTTATACGTTATACGTTATACGTTATACGTTATACGTTATACGTTATACGTTATACGTTATACGGTATACGATATACGTTATGCTTTATATGTTATACGTTATACGTTATACGTTATACGTTATACGTCATAGGTTATACGTTATACGTTATTCGTTATGCGTTATACGTTATACGTTATACGTTATACGTTATACGTTATACGTTATACGTTATACGGTATACGATATACGTTATGCCTTTTTGCGTTATTCGTGATACGTTATACGTTATACGTTATACGTTATACGTTATACGTTATACGTAATACGTTATACGTTATACGTTATACGATATACGTTATACGTTATACGTTATACGTTATACGTCATAGGTTATACGTTATACGTTATTCGTTAGGCGTTATACGTTATACGTTATACGTTATACGTTATACGTTATACGGTATACGATATACGTTATGCGTTATATGTTATACGATATACGTTATACGTTATACGTTATACGTTATACGTTATACGTTATACGTTACACGTTATTCGTAATACATTATACGTGATACGGTATACGTTGTACGTTATACGTTATACGTTATACGTTATACGTTATACGTTATACGTTATACGTTATACGTTATACCTTATACGTTATACGTTATACGTTATACGTTATACGTTATACGTTACATGTTATACGTTCTACGTTATACGTTATACGTTACATGTTATACGTTATACGTTACACGTTATACGTTATACGTTATACGTTATACGGTATACGATATACGTTATGCGTTATATGTTATACGTTATACGTTATACGTTATACGTCATAGGTTATACGTTATACGTTATTCGTTATGCGTTATACGTTATACGTTATACGTTATACGTTATACGTTATACGTTATACGTTATACGTTATACGGTATACGATATACGTTATGCGTTTTACGTTATTCGTGATACGTTATACGTTATACGTTATACGTTATACGTTATACGTTATACGTTATACGTAATACGTTATACGTTATACGTTATACGATATACGTTATACGCTATACGTTATACGTTATACGTCATAGGTTATACGTTATACGTTATTCGTTAGGCGTTATACGTTATACGTTATACGTTATACGTTATACGTTATACGGTATACGATATACGTTATGCGTTATATGTTATACGATATACGTTATACGTTATACGTTATACGTTATACGTTATACGTTATACGTTACACGTTATTCGTAATACATTATACGTGATACGGTATACGTTGTACGTTATACGTTATACGTTATACGTTATACGTTATACGTTATACGTTATACGTTATACGTTATACCTTATACGTTATACGTTATACGTTATACGTTATACGTTATACGTTACATGTTATACGTTCTACGTTATACGTTATACGTTATACATTATACGTTATACGTTATACGTTATGCGTTATATGTTATACGATATACGTTATACGTTATACGTTATACGGTATACGATATACGTTATGCGTTATATGTTATACGATATACGTTATACGTTATACGTTATACGTTATACGTTATACGTTATACGTTACACGTTATTCGTAATACATTATACGTGATACGGTATACGTTGTACGTTATACGTTATACGTTATACGTTATACGTTATACGTTATACGTTATACGTTATAGGTTATACCTTATACGTTATACGTTATACGTTATACGTTATACGTTATACGTTACATGTTATACGTTCTACGTTATACGTTATATGTTACATGTTATACGTTATACGTTATACGTTATACGATATACGTTATACGTTATACGTTATACGTTATACGTTATACGTTATACGTTATACGTTATACGTTATACGTTATACGTTATACGTTATACGTTATACGTTATACGTTATACGTTATACGTTATACGTTATACGTTATACGTTAGACGTTATACGTTATACGTTATACGTTATACGTTATACGTTATACGTTATACGTTATACGGTATACGATATACGTTATGCGTTTTACGTTATTCGTGATACGTTATACGTTATACGTTATACGTTATACGTTATACGTTATACGTAATACGTTATAAGTTATACGTTATACGATATACGTGATACGTTATACGTTATACGTTATACGTCATAGGTTATACGTTATACGTTATTCGTTAGGCGTTATACGTTATACGTTATATGTTATACGTTATACGTTATACGTTATACGGTATACGATATACGTTATGCGTTATATGTAACACGTTATACGTTATACGTTAGACGTTATACGTTATACGTTATACGGTATACGATATACGTTATGCGTTTTACGTTATTCGTGATACGTTATACGTTATACGTTATACGTTATACGTTATACGTTATACGTAATACGTTATGCGTTATACGTTATACGATATACGTGATACGTTATACGTTATACGTTATACGTCATATGTTATACGTTATACGTTATTCGTTAGGCGTTATACGTTATACGTTATACGTTATACGTTATACGTTATACGTAATACGTTATACGGTATACGATTTACGTTATGCGTTATATGTTATACGTTATACGTTATACGTTATACGTCATAGGTTATACGTTATACGTTATTCGTTATGCGTTATAGGTTATACGTTATACGTTATACGTTATACGTTATACGTTATACGTCATACGTTATACGTTATACGTTATACGTTATACGTTATACGGTATACGATATACGTTATGCGTTATACGTTTTACGTTATACGGTATACGATATTCGTTATGCGTTTTACGTTATTCGTGATACGTTATACGTTATACGTTATACGTTATACGTTATACGTTATACGTAATACGTTATACGTTATACGTTATACGTAATACGTTATACGTTATACGTTATACGATATACGTGATGCGTTATACGTTATACGTTATACGTCATAGGTTATACGTTACACGTTATTCGTTAGGCGTTATACGTTATACGTTATACGTTATACGTTATACGTTATACGTTATACGTTATACGTTATACGTTATACGTTATACGTTATACGGTATACGATATACGTTATGCGTTATATGTTATACGTTATACGTTATACGTTATACGTTATACGTCATAGGTTATACGTTATACGTTATTCGTTATGCGTTATACGTTATACGTTATACGTTATACGTTATACGTTATACGTTATACGTTATACGGTATACGATATACGTTATGCGTTTTACGTTATTCGTGATACGTTATACGTTATACGTTATACGTTATACGTTATACGTTATACGTAATACGTTATACGTTATACGTTATACGATATACGTTATACGTTATACGTTATACGTTATACGTCATAGGTTATACGTTATACGTTATTCGTTAGGCGTTATACGTTATACGTTATACGTTATACGTTATACGTTATACGGTATACGATATACGTTATGCGTTATATGTTATACGATATACGTTATACGTTATACGTTATACGTTATACGTTATACGTTATACGTTACACGTTATTCGTAATACATTATACGTGATACGGTATACGTTGTACGTTATACGTTATACGTTATACGTTATACGTTATACGTTATACGTTATACGTTATACGTTATACCTTATACGTTATACGTTATACGTTATACGTTATACGTTATACGTTACATGTTATACGTTCTACGTTATACGTTATACGTTACATGTTATCCGTTATACGTTACACGTTATACGTTATACGTTATACGTTATACGGTATACGATATACGTTATGCGTTATATGTTATACGTTATACGTTATGCGTTATACGTCATAGGTTATACGTTATACGTTATTCGTTATGCGTTATACGTTATACGTTATACGTTATACGTTATACGTTATACGTTATACGTTATACGGTATACGATATACGTTATGCGTTTTACGTTATTCGTGATACGTTATACGTTATACGTTATACGTTATACGTTATACGTTATACGTAATACGTTATACGTTATACGTTATACGATATACGTTATACGTTATACGTTATACGTTATACGTCATAGGTTATACGTTATACGTTATTCGTTAGGCGTTATACGTTATACGTTATACGTTATACGTTATACGTTATACGGTATACGATATACGTTATGCGTTATATGTTATGCGATATACGTTATACGTTATACGTTATACGTTATACGTTATACGTTATACGTTACACGTTATTCGTAATACATTATACGTGATACGGTATACGTTGTACGTTATACGTTATACGTTATACGTTATACGTTATACGTTATACGTTATACGTTATACGTTATACCTTATACGTTATACGTTATACGTTATACGTTATACGTTATACGTTACATGTTATACGTTCTACGTTATACGTTATACGTTACATGTTATACGTTATACGTTATACGTTATACGATATACGTTATACGTTATACGTTATACGTTATACGTTATACGTTATACGTTATACGTTATACGTTATACGTTATACGTTATACGTTATACGTTATACGTTATACGTTATACGTTATGCGTTATACGTTATACGTTATACGTTATACGTTATACGTTAGACGTTATACGTTATACGTTATACGTTATACGTTATACGTTATACGTTATACGTTATACGTTATACGTTATACGTCATACGTTATACGTTATACGTTATACGTTATACGTTATACGTTATACGGTATACGATATACGTTATGCGTTATATGTTATACGTTATACGTTATACGTTATATGTTATACGTTATACGGTATACGATATACGTTATACGTTTTACGTTATTCGAGATACGTTATACGTTATACGTTATACGTTATACGTCATAGGTTATACGTTACACGTTATTCGTTATGCGTTATACGTTATACGTTATACGTTATACGTTATACGTTATACGGTATACGATATACGTTATGCGTTTTACGTTATTCGTGATACGTTATACGTTAGACGTTATACGTTATACGTCATAGGTTATACGTTATACGTTATACGTTATACATTATACGTTATACGTTATACGTTATGCGTTATATGTTATACGATATACGTTATACGTTATACGTTATACGGTATACGATAAACGTTATGCGTTATATGTTATACGATATACGTTATACGTTATACGTTATACGTTATACGTTATACGTTATACGTTACACGTTATTCGTAATACATTATACGTGATACGGTATACGTTGTACGTTATACGTTATACGTTATACGTTATACGTTATACGTTATACGTTATACGTTATACGTTATACCTTATACGTTATACGTTATACGTTATACGTTATACGTTATACGTTACATGTTATACGTTCTACGTTATACGTTATACGTTACACGTTCTACGTTATACGTTATACGTTACATGTTATACGTTATACGTTATACGTTATACGATATACGTTATACGTTATACGTTATACGTTATACGTTATACGTTATACGTTATACGTTATACGTTATACGTTATACGTTATACGTTATACGTTATACGTTATACGTTATACGTTATACGTTATACGTTAGACGTTATACGTTATACGTTATACGTTATACGTTATACGTTATACGTTATACGTTATACGTCATACGTTATACGTTATACGTTATACGTTATACGTTATACGTTATACGTTATACGTTATACGTTATACGTTATACTTTATACGTTATACGTTATACGTTAGACGTTATACGTTATACGTTATATGTTATACGTTATACGTTATACGTTATACGTTATACGTTATACGTTATACGTTAGACGTTATACGTTATACGTTATACGTTATACGTTATACGTTATACATTATACGTTATACGTTATACGTTATACGTTATACGTCATACGTTATACGTTATACGTTATACGTTATACGTTATACGTTGTACGTTATACGGTATACGATATACGTTATGCGTTATATGTTATACGTTATACGTTATACGTTATATGTTATACGTTATACGGTATACGATATACGTTATACGTTTTACGTTATTCGAAATACGTTATACGTTATACGTTATACGTTATACGTCATAGGTTATACGTTACACGTTATTCGTTATGCGTTATACGTTATACGTTATACGTTATACGTTATACGTTATACGTTATACGGTATACGATATACGTTATGCGTTTTACGTTATTCGTGATACGTTATACGTTAGACGTTATACGTTATACGTCATAGGTTATACGTTATACGTTATACGTTATACATTATACGTTATACGTTATACGTTATGCGTTATATGTTATACGATATACGTTATACGTTATACGTTATACGTTATACGTTATACGTTATACGGTATACGATATACGTTATACGTTATACGTAATACGTTATACGTTATACATTATACGTTATACGTTATACGTTATACGTTATACGGTATACGATATACGTTATGCGTTATATGTTATACGATATACGTTATACGTTATACGTTATACGTTACACGTTATACGTTACACGTTATTCGTAATACATTATACGATATACGTTATGCGTTTAACGTTATTCGTGATACGTTATACGTTATACGTTATACGTTATACGTTATACGTTATACGTTATACGTAATACGTTATACGTTATACGGTATACGATATACGTTATGCGTTTTACGTTATTCGTGATACGTTATACGTTATACGTTATACGTTATACGTTATACGTTATACGTTATACGTTATACGTTACACGTTATTCGTAATACATTATACGTGATACGGTATACGTTGTACGTTATACGTTATACGTTATACGTTATACGTTATACGTTATACGTTATACGTTATACGTTATACGTTATACCTTATACGTTATACGTTATACGTTATACGCTATACGTTATACGTTACATGTTATACGTTCTACGTTATACGTTATACGTTACATGTTATACGTTATACGTTATACGTTATACGTTATACGTTATACGATATACGTTATACGTTATACGTTATACGTTATACGTTATACGTTATACGTTATACGTTATACGTTATACGTTATACGTTATACGTTATACGTTATACGTTATACGTTATACGTTATACGTTATACGTTATACGTTATACGTTATACGTTATACGTTATACGTTATACGTTATACGTTATACGTTATACGTTATACGTTATACGTTATACGTTATACGTTATACGTTATACGTCATACGTTATACGTTATACGTTATACGTTATACGTTATACGTTATACGTTATACGTTATACGTTATACGTTATACGTTATACGTTATACGTTATACGTTAGACGTTATACGTTATACGTTATACGTTATACGTTATACGTTATACGTTATACGTTATACGTTATACGTTATACGTTAGACGTTATACGTTATACGTTATACGTTATACGTTATACGTTATACGTTATACGTTATACGTTATACGTTATACGTCATACGTTATACGTTATACGTTATACGTTATACGTTATACGTTATACGTTATACGGTATACGATATACGTTATGCGTTATATGTTATACGTTATACGTTATACGTTATATGTTATACGTTATACGGTATACGATATACGTTATACGTTTTACGTTATTCGAGATACGTTATACGTTATACGTTATACGTTATACGTCATAGGTTATACGTTATACGTTATTCGTTATGCGTTATACGTTATACGTTATACGTTATACGTTATACGTTATACGTTATACGGTATACGATATACGTTATGCGTTTTACGTTATTCGTGATACGTTATACGTTAGACGTTATACGTTATACGTCATAGGTTATACGTTATACGTTATACGTTATACATTATACGTTATACGTTATACGTTATGCGTTATATGTTATACGATATACGTTATACGTTATACGTTATACGTTATACGTTATACGGTATACGATATACGTTATACGTTATACGTAATACGTTGTACGTTATACATTATACGTTATACGTTATACGTTATACGTTATACGGTATACGATATACGTTATGCGTTTTACGTTATTCGTGATACGTTATACGTTATACGTTATACGTTATACCTTATACGTTATACGTTATACGTTATACGTTACACGTTATTCGTAATACATTATACGTGATACGGTATACGTTGTACGTTATACGTTATACGTTATACGTTATACGTTATACGTTATACGTTATACGTTATACGTTATACGTTATACGCTATACGTTATACGTTACATGTTATACGTTCTACGTTATACGTTATACGTTACATGTTATACGTTATACGTTATACGTTATACGTTATACGATATACGTTATACGTTATACGTTATACGTTATACGTTATACGTTATACGTTATACGTTATACGTTATACGTTATACGTTATACGTTATACGTTATACGTTATACGTTATACGTTATACGTTATACGTTATACGTTATACGTTAGACGTTATACGTAATACGTTATACGTTATACGTTATACGTTATACGTTATACGTTATACGTTATACGTCATACGTTATACGTTATACGTTATACGTTATACGTTATACGTTATACGTTATACGTTATACGTTACACGTTATTCGTAATACATTATACGTGATACGGTATACGTTGTACGTTATACGTTATACGTTATACGTTATACGTTATACGTTATACGTTATACGTTATACGTTATACGTTATACGCTATACGTTATACGTTACATGTTACACGTTATTCGTAATACATTATACGATATACGTTATGCGTTTAACGTTATTCGTGATACGTTATACGTTATACGTTATACGTTATACGTTATACGTTATACGTTATACGTTATACGTTATACGTAATACGTTATACGTTATACGTTATACGTTATACGTCATAGGTTATACGTTATACGTTATTCGTTATGCGTTATACGTTATACGTTATACGTTATACGTTATACGTTATACGTTATACGTTATACGTTATACGTAATACGTAATACGTTATACGTTATACGTTATACGTTATACGATATACGTGATACGTTATACGTTATACGTTATACGTCATAGGTTATACGTTATACGTTATTCGTTATGCGTTATACGTTATACGTTATACGTTATACGTTATACGTTATACGTTATACGTTATACGTCATACGTTATACGTTATACGTTATACGTTATACGTTATACGTTATACGTTATACGTTACACGTTATTCGTAATACATTATACGTGATACGGTATACGTTGTACGTTATACGTTATACGTTATACGTTATACGTTACACGTTATACGTTACACGTTATTCGTAATACATTATACGATATACGTTATGCGTTTAACGTTATTCGTGATACGTTATACGTTATACGTTATACGTTATACGTTATACGTTATACGTTATACGTTATACGTTATACGTAATACGTTATACGTTATACGGTATACGATATACGTTATGCGTTTTACGTTATTCGTGATACGTTATACGTTATACGTTATACGTTATACGTTATACGTTATACGTTATACGTTACACGTTATTCGTAATACATTATACGTGATACGGTATACGTTGTACGTTATACGTTATACGTTATACGTTATACGTTATACGTTATACGTTATACGTTATACGTTATACGTTATACGCTATACGTTATACGTTACATGTTATACGTTCTACGTTATACGTTATACGTTACATGTTATACGTTATACGTTATACGTTATACGTTATACGATATACGTTATACGTTATACGTTATACGTTATACGTTATACGTTATACGTTATACGTTATACGTTATACGTTATACGTTATACGTTATACGTTATACGTTATACGTTATACGTTATACGTTATACGTTATACGTTAGACGTTATACGTAATACGTTATACGTTATACGTTATACGTTATACGTTATACGTTATACGTTATACGTCATACGTTATACGTTATACGTTATACGTTATACGTTATACGTTATACGTTATACGTTATACGTTATACGTTATACGTTAGACGTTATACGTTATACGTTATACGTTATACGTTATACGTTATACGTTATACGTTATACGTTAGACGTTATACGTTATACGTTATACGTTATACGTTATACGTTATACGTTATACGTTATACGTTATACGTCATACGTTATACGTTATACGTTATACGTTATACGTTATACGTTATACGTTATACGGTATACGATATACGTTATGCGTTATATGTTATACGTTATACGTTATACGTTATATGTTATACGTTATACGGTATACGATATACGTTATACGTTTTACGTTATTCGAGATACGTTATACGTTATACGTTATACGTTATACGTCATAGGTTATACGTTATACGTTATTCGTTATGCGTTATACGTTATACGTTATACGTTATACGTTATACGTTATACGGTATACGATATACGTTATGCGTTTTACGTTATTCGTGATACGTTATACGTTAGACGTTATACGTTATACGTCATAGGTTATACGTTATACGTTATACGTTATACATTATACGTTATACGTTATACGTTATGCGTTATATGTTATACGATATACGTTATACGTTATACGTTATACGTTATACGTTATACGGTATACGATATACGTTATACGTTATACGTAATACGTTATACGTTATACATTATACGTTATACGTTATACGTTATACGTTATACGTTATACGGTATACGATATACGTTATGCGTTATATGTTATACGATATACGTTATACGTTATACGTTATACGTTACACGTTATACGTTACACGTTATTCGTAATACATTATACGATATACGTTATGCGTTTAACGTTATTCGTGATACGTTATACGTTATACGTTATACGTTATACGTTATACGTTATACGTTATACGTAATACGTTATACGTTATACGGTATACGATATACGTTATGCGTTTTACGTTATTCGTGATACGTTATACGTTATACGTTATACGTTATACGTTATACGTTATACGTAATACGTTATACGTTATACATTATACGTTATACGTTATACGTTATACGTTATACGGTATACGATATACGTTATGCGTTATATGTTATACGATATACGTTATACGTTATACGTTATACGTTACACGTTATACGTTACACGTTATTCGTAATACATTATACGATATACGTTATGCGTTTTACGTTATTCGTGATACGTTATACGTTATACGTTATACGTTATACGTTATACGTTATACGTAATACGTTATGCGTTATACGTTATACGATATACGTGATACGTTATACGTTATACGTTATACGTCATATGTTATACGTTATACGTTATTCGTTAGGCGTTATACGTTATACGTTATAAGTTATACGTTATACGTTATACGTTATACGGTATACGATTTACGTTATGCGTTATATGTTATACGTTATACGTTATACGTTATACGTCATAGGTTATACGTTATACGTTATTCGTTATGCGTTATACGTTATACGTTATACGTTATACGTTATACGTTATACGTTATACGTTATACGTAATACGTAATACGTTATACGTTATACGTTATACGTTATACGATATACGTGATACGTTATACGTTATACGTTATACGTCATAGGTTATACGTTACACGTTATTCGTTAGGCGTTATACGTTATACGTTATACGTTATACGTTATACGTTATACGTTATACGTTATACGTTATACGTTATACGTTATACGTTATACGTTATACGTTATACGGTATACGATATACGTTATGCGTTATATGTTATACGTTATACGTTATACGTTATACGTCATAGGTTATACGTTATACGTTATTCGTTATGCGTTATACGTTATACGTTATACGTTATACGTTATACGTTATACGTTATACGGTATACGATATACGTTATGCGTTTCACGTTATTCGTGATACGTTATACGTTATACGTTATACGTTATACGTTATACGTTATACGTAATACGTTATACGTTATACGTTATACGATATACGTTATACGTTATACGTTATACGTTATACGTCATAGGTTATACGTTATACGTTATTCGTTAGGCGTTATACGTTATACGTTATACGTTATACGTTATACGTTATACGTTATACGGTATACGATATACGTTATGCGTTATATTTTATACGATATACGTTATACGTTATACGTTATACGTTATACGTTATACGTTATACGTTATACGTTACACGTTATTCGTAATACATTATACGTGATACGGTATACGTTGTACGTTATACGTTATACGTTATACGTTATAGGTTATACGTTATACGTTATACGTTATACGTTATACGTTATACCTTATACGTTATACGTTATACGTTATACGTTATACGTTATACGTTACATGTTATACGTTCTACGTTATACGTTATACGTTACATGTTATACGTTCTACGTTATACGTTATACGTTATACGTTATACGTTATACGTTATACGTTATACGTTATACGTTATACGTTATACGTTATACGTTATACGTTATACGTTATACATTATACGTTATACGTTATACGTTATACGTTATACGTTATACGTTATACGTTATACGTTAGACGTTATACGTTATACGTTATACGTTACACGTTATACGTTATACGTTATACGTTATACGTCATACGTTATACGTTATACGTTATACGCTATACGTTATACGGTATACGATATACGTTATGCGTTTTACGTTATTCGTGATACGTTATACGTTAGACGTTATACGTTATACGTCATAGGTTATACGTTATACGTTATACGTTATACATTATACGTTATACGTTATACGTTATGCGTTATATGTTATACGATATACGTTATACGTTATACGTTATACGTTATACGTTATACGGTATACGATATACGTTATACGTTATACGTAATACGTTATACGTTATACATTATACGTTATACGTTATACGTTATACGTTATACGTTATACGGTATACGATATACGTTATGCGTTATATGTTATACGATATACGTTATACGTTATACGTTATACGTTACACGTTATACGTTACACGTTATTCGTAATACATTATACGATATACGTTATGCGTTTAACGTTATTCGTGATACGTTATACGTTATACGTTATACGTTATACGTTATACGTTATACGTTATACGTAATACGTTATACGTTATACGGTATACGATATACGTTATGCGTTTTACGTTATTCGTGATACGTTATACGTTATACGTTATACGTTATACGTTATACGTTATACGTAATACGTTATACGTTATACATTATACGTTATACGTTATACGTTATACGTTATACGGTATACGATATACGTTATGCGTTATATGTTATACGATATACGTTATACGTTATACGTTATACGTTACACGTTATACGTTACACGTTATTCGTAATACATTATACGATATACGTTATGCGTTTTACGTTATTCGTGATACGTTATACGTTATACGTTATACGTTATACGTTATACGTTATACGTAATACGTTATGCGTTATACGTTATACGATATACGTGATACGTTATACGTTATACGTTATACGTCATATGTTATACGTTATACGTTATTCGTTAGGCGTTATACGTTATACGTTATACGTTATACGTTATACGTTATACGTTATACGTTATACGGTATACGATTTACGTTATGCGTTATATGTTATACGTTATACGTTATACGTTATACGTCATAGGTTATACGTTATACGTTATTCGTTATGCGTTATACGTTATACGTTATACGTTATACGTTATACGTTATACGTTATACGTTATACGTAATACGTAATACGTTATACGTTATACGTTATACGTTATACGATATACGTGATACGTTATACGTTATACGTTATACGTCATAGGTTATACGTTACACGTTATTCGTTAGGCGTTATACGTTATACGTTATACGTTATACGTTATACGTTATACGTTATACGTTATACGTTATACGTTATACGTTATACGTTATACGTTATACGGTATACGATATACGTTATGCGTTATATGTTATACGTTATACGTTATACGTTATACGTCATAGGTTATACGTTATACGTTATTCGTTATGCGTTATACGTTATACGTTATACGTTATACGTTATACGTTATACGTTATACGGTATACGATATACGTTATGCGTTTTACGTTATTCGTGATACGTTATACGTTATACGTTATACGTTATACGTTATACGTTATACGTAATACGTTATACGTTATACGTTATACGATATACGTTATACGTTATACGTTATACGTTATACGTCATAGGTTATACGTTATACGTTATTCGTTAGGCGTTATACGTTATACGTTATACGTTATACGTTATACGTTATACGTTATACGGTATACGATATACGTTATGCGTTATATGTTATACGATATACGTTATACGTTATACGTTATACGTTATACGTTATACGTTATACGTTACACGTTATTCGTAATACATTATACGTGATACGGTATACGTTGTACGTTATACGTTATACGTTATACGTTATAGGTTATACGTTATACGTTATACGTTATACGTTATACGTTATACCTTATACGTTATACGTTATACGTTATACGTTATACGTTATACGTTACATGTTATACGTTCTACGTTATACGTTATACGTTACATGTTATACGTTCTACGTTATACGTTATACGTTATACGTTATACGTTATACGTTATACGTTATACGTTATACGTTATACGTTATACGTTATACGTTATACGTTATACGTTATACGTTATACGTTATACGTTATACGTTATACGTTATACGTTATACGTTATACGTTATACGTTATACGTTATACGTTATACGTTAGACGTTATACGTTATACGTTATACGTTACACGTTATACGTTATACGTTATACGTTATACGTCATACGTTATACGTTATACGTTATACGTTATACGTTATACGGTATACGATATACGTTATGCGTTATATGTTATACGTTATACGTTATACGTTATACATTATACGTTATACGTTATACGTTATACGTTATACGTTATACGTTATACGTTACACGTTATTCGTAATACATTATACGTGATACGGTATACGTTGTACGTCATACGTTATACGTTATACGTTATACGTTATACGTTATACGTTATACGTTATATAATACGTTATGCGTTATACGTTATACGTTATACGTTATACGGTATACGATATACGTTATGCGTTATATGTTATACGATATACGTTATACGTTATACGTTATACGTTATACGTTATACGTTACACGTTATTCGTAATACATTATACGTGATACGGTATACGTTGTACGTTATACGTTATACGTTATACGTTATACGTTATACGTTATACGTTATACGTTATACGTTATACCTTATACGTTATACGTTATACGTTATACGTTATACGTTATACGTTACATGTTATACGTTCTACGTTATACGTTATACGTTACATGTTATACGTTCTACGTTATACGTTATACGTTATACGTTATACGTTATACGTTATACGTTATACGTTATACGTTATACGTTATACGTTATACGTTATACGTTATACGTTATACGTTATACGTTATACGTTATACGTTATACGTTATACGTTATACGTTATACGTTATACGTTATACGTTATACGTTATACGTTATACGTTATACGTTAGACGTTATACGTTATACGTTATACGTTATACGTTATACGTTATACGTTATACGTTATACGTTATACGTTATACGTTATACGTTATACGTTATACGGTATACGATATACGTTATGCGTTATATGTTATACGTTATACGTTATACGTTATACATTATACGTCATACGTTATACGTTATACGTTATACGTTATACGTTATACGTTATACGTTATACGTTACACGTTATTCGTAATACATTATACGTGATACGGTATACGTTGTACGTCATACGTTATACGTTATACGTTATACGTTATACGTTATACGTTATATAATACGTTATGCGTTATACGTTTTACGTTATTCGTTATACGTTATACGTTATACGTTATACGGTATACGTCATAGGTTATACGTTATACGTTATTCGTTATGCGTTATACGTTATACGTTATACGTTATACGTTATACGTTATACGGTATACGATATACGTTATGCGTTTAACGTTATTCGTGATACGTTATACGTTATACGTTATACGTTATACGTTATACGTTATACGTTATACGTAATACGTTATACGTTATACGGTATACGATATACGTTATGCGTTTTACGTTATTCGTGATACGTTATACGTTATACGTTATACGTTATACGTTATACATTATACGTTATACGTTATACGTTATACGTTATACGGTATACGATATACGTTATGCGTTATATGTTATACGATATACGTTATACGTTATACGTTATACGTTATACGTTATACGTTACACGTTATTCGTAATACATTATACGTGATACGGTATACGTTGTACGTTATACGTTATACGTTATACGTTATACGTTATACGTTATACGTTATACGTTATACGTTATACGTTATACGTTATACGTTATACGTTATACGTTATACGTTATACGTTACACGTTATTCGTAATACATTATACGTGGTACGGTATACGTTGTACGTTATACGTTATACGTTATACGTTATAGGTTATACGTTATACGTTATACGTTATACGTTATACGTTATACCTTATACGTTAGACGTTATACGTTATACGTTATACGTTATACGTTACATGTTATACGTTCTACGTTATACGTTATACGTTACATGTTATACGTTCTACGTTATACGTTATACGTTATACGTTATACGTTATACGTTATACGTTATACGTTATACGTTATACGTTATACGTTATACGTTATACGTTATACGTTATACGTTATACGTTATACGTTATACGTTATACGTTATACGTTATACGTTATACGTTATACGTTATACGTTATACGTTATACGTTATACGTTAGACGTTATACGTTATACGTTATACGTTACACGTTATACGTTATACGTTATACGTTATACGTCATACGTTATACGTTATACGTTATACGTTATACGTTATACGGTATACGATATACGTTATGCGTTATATGTTATACGTTATACGTTATACGTTATACATTATACGTTATACGTTATACGTTATACGTTATACGTTATACGTTATACGTTACACGTTATTCGTAATACATTATACGTGATACGGTATACGTTGTACGTCATACGTTATACGTTATACGTTATACGTTATACGTTATACGTTATATAATACGTTATGCGTTATACGTTATACGTTATACGTTATACGTTATACGTTATACGGTATACGATATACGTTATGCGTTATACGTTATACGTTATACGTTATACGTTATAGGTTATACGTTATACGTTATACGTTATACGTCATACGTTATACGTTATACGTTATTCGTTATACGTTATACGGTATACGATATACGTTATGCGTTATATGTTATACGTTATACGTTATACGTTATACGTTATACGTTATACGTTATACGTTATACGGTATACGATATACGTTATGCGTTTTTCGTTATTCGTGATACGTTATACGTTATACGTTATACGTTATACGTTATACGTTATACGTAATACGTTATACGTTATACGTTATACGTAATACGTTATACGTTATACGTTATACGATATACGTGATATGTTATACGTTATACGTTATACGTCATAGGTTATACGTTACACGTTATTCGTTAAGCGTTATACGTTATACGTTATACGTTATACGTTATACGTTATACGTTATACGTTATACGTTATACGTTATACGTTATACGTTATACCTTATACGTTATACGTTATACGTTATACGTTATACGTTATACGTTACATGTTATACGTTCTACGTTATACGTTATACGTTACGTGTTATACGTTCTACGTTATACGTTATACGTTATACGTTATACGTTATACGTTATACGTTATACGTTATACGTTATACGTTATACGTTATACGGTATACGATATACGTTATGCGTTTTACGTTATTCGTGATACGTTATACGTTATACGTTATACGTTATACGTTATACGTTATACGTAATACGTTATACGTTATACGTTATACGATATACGTTATACGTTATACGTTATACGTTATACGTCATAGGTTATACGTTATACGTTATTCGTTAGGCGTTATACGTTATACGTTATACGTTATACGTTATACGTTATACGTTATACGGTATACGATATACGTTATGCGTTATATGTTATACGATATACGTTATACGTTATACGTTATACGTTATACGTTATACGTTATACGTTATACGTTACACGTTATTCGTAATACATTATACGTGATACGGTATACGTTGTACGTTATACGTTATACGTTATACGTTATAGGTTATACGTTATACGTTATACGTTATACGTTATACGTTATACCTTATACGTTATACGTTATACGTTATACGTTATACGTTATACGTTACATGTTATACGTTCTACGTTATACGTTATACGTTACATGTTATACGTTCTACGTTATACGTTATACGTTATACGTTATACGTTATACGTTATACGTTATACGTTATACGTTATACGTTATACGTTATACCTTATACGTTATACGTTATACGTTATACGTTATACGTTATACGTTATACGTTATACGTTATACGTTATACGTTATACGTTATACGTTATACGTTATACGTTATACGTTATACGTTATACGTTATACGTTATACGTTATACGTTAGACGTTATACGTTATACGTTATACGTTACACGTTATACGTTATACGTTATACGTTATACGTCATACGTTATACGTTATACGTTATACGTTATACGTTATACGGTATACGATATACGTTATGCGTTATATGTTATACGTTATACGTTATACGTTATACATTATACGTTATACGTTATACGTTATACGTTATACGTTATACGTTATACGTTACACGTTATTCGTAATACATTATACGTGATACGGTATACGTTGTACGTCATACGTTATACGTTATACGTTATACGTTATACGTTATACGTTATATAATACGTTATGCGTTATACGTTATACGTTATACGTTATACGTTATACGTTATACGGTATACGATATACGTTATGCGTTATATGTTATACGATATACGTTATACGTTATACGTTATACGTTATACGTTATACGTTATACGTTATACGTTACACGTTATTCGTAATACATTATACGTGATACGGTATACGTTGTACGTTATACGTTATACGTTATACGTTATACGTTATACGTTATACGTTATACGTTATACGTTATACCTTATACGTTATACGTTATACGTTATACGTTATACGTTATACGTTACATGTTATACGTTCTACGTTATACGTTATACGTTACATGTTATACGTTCTACGTTATACGTTATACGTTATACGTTATACGTTATACGTTATACGTTATACGTTATACGTTATACGTTATACGTTATACGTTATACGTTATACGTTATACGTTATACGTTATACGTTATACGTTATACGTTATACGTTATACGTTATACGTTATACGTTATACGTTACACGTTATTCGTAATACATTATACGTGATACGGTATACGTTGTACGTCATACGTTATACGTTATACGTTATACGTTATACGTTATACGTTATATAATACGTTATGCGTTATACGTTATACGTTATACGTTATACGTTATACGTTATACGGTATACGATATACGTTATGCGTTATATGCTATACGATATACGTTATACGTTATACGTTATACGTTATACGTTATACGTTATACGTTATACGTTACACGTTATTCGTAATACATTATACGTGATACGGTATACGTTGTACGTTATACGTTATACGTTATACGTTATACGTTATACGTTATACGTTATACGTTATACGTTATACGTTATACCTTATACGTTATACGTTATACGTTATACGTTATACGTTATACGTTACATGTTATACGTTCTACGTTATACGTTATACGTTACATGTTATACGTTCTACGTTATACGTTATACGTTATACGTTATACGTTATACGTTATACGTTATACGTTATACGTTATACGTTATACGTTATACGTTATACGTTATACGTTATACGTTATACGTTATACGTTATACGTTATACGTTATACGTTATACGTTATACGTTATACGTTATACGTTATACGTTATACGTTATACGTTAGACGTTATACGTTATACGTTATACGTTATACGTTATACGTTATACGTTATACGTTATACGTTATACGTTATACGTTATACGTTATACGTTATACGGTATACGATATACGTTATGCGTTATATGTTATACGTTATACGTTATACGTTATACATTATACGTTATACGTTATACGTTATACGTTATACGTTATACGTTATACGTTATACGTTATACGTTATACGTTACACGTTATTCGTAATACATTATACGTGATACGGTATACGTTGTACGTCATACGTTATACGTTATACGTTATACGTTATACGTTATATAATACGTTATGCGTTATACGTTTTACGTTATTCGTTATACGTTATACGTTATACGTTATACGGTATACGTCATAGGTTATACGTTATACGTTATTCGTTATGCGTTATACGTTATACGTTATACGTTATACGTTATACGTTATACGGTATACGATATACGTTATGCGTTTAACGTTATTCGTGATACGTTATACGTTATACGTTATACGTTATACGTTATACGTTATACGTTATACGTAATACGTTATACGTTATACGGTATACGATATACGTTATGCGTTTTACGTTATTCGTGATACGTTATACGTTATACGTTATACGTTATACGTTATACATTATACGTTATACGTTATACGTTATACGTTATACGGTATACGATATACGTTATGCGTTATATGTTATACGATATACGTTATACGTTATACGTTATACGTTATACGTTATACGTTACACGTTATTCGTAATACATTATACGTGATACGGTATACGTTGTACGTTATACGTTATACGTTATACGTTATACGTTATACGTTATACGTTATACGTTATACGTTATACGTTATACGTTATACGTTATACGTTATACGTTATACGTTATACGTTATACGTTATTCGTAATACATTATACGTGATACGGTATACGTTGTACGTTATACGTTATACGTTATACGTTATACGTTATACGTTATACGTTATATAATACGTTATGCGTTATACGTTATACGTTATACGTTATACGTTATACGTTATACGGTATACGATATACGTTATGCGTTATATGCTATACGATATACGTTATACGTTATACGTTATACGTTATACGTTATACGTTATACGATATACGTTATACGTTACACGTTATTCGTAATACATTATACGTGATACGGTATACGTTGTACGTTATACGTTATACGTTATACGTTATACGTTATACGTTATACGTTATACGTTATACGTTATACGTTATACGTTATACCTTATACGTTATACGTTATACGTTATACGTTATACGTTATACGTTACATGTTATACGTTCTACGTTATACGTTATACGTTACATGTTATACGTTCTACGTTATACGTTATACGTTATACGTTATACGTTATACGTTATACGTTATACGTTATACGTTATACGTTATACGTTATACGTTATACGTTATACGTTATACGTTATACGTTATACGTTATACGTTATACGTTATACGTTATACGTTATACGTTATACGTTATACGTTATACGTTATACTTTATACGTTAGACGTTATACGTTATACGTTATACGTTATACGTTATACGTTATACGTTATACGTTATACGTTATACGTTATACGTTATACGTTATACGTTATACGGTATACGATATACGTTATGCGTTATATGTTATACGTTATACGTTATACGTTATACATTATACGTTATACGTTATACGTTATACGTTATACGTTATACGTTATACGTTATACGTTATACGTTATACGTTACACGTTATTCGTAATACATTATACGTGATACGGTATACGTTGTACGTCATACGTTATACGTTATACGTTATACGTTATACGTTATATAATACGTTATGCGTTATACGTTTTACGTTATTCGTTATACGTTATACGTTATACGTTATACGGTATACGTCATAGGTTATACGTTATACGTTATTCGTTATGCGTTATACGTTATACGTTATACGTTATACGTTATACGTTATACGGTATACGATATACGTTATGCGTTTAACGTTATTCGTGATACGTTATACGTTATACGTTATACGTTATACGTTATACGTTATACGTTATACGTAATACGTTATACGTTATACGGTATACGATATACGTTATGCGTTTTACGTTATTCGTGATACGTTATACGTTATACGTTATACGTTATACGTTATACATTATACGTTATACGTTATACGTTATACGTTATACGGTATACGATATACGTTATGCGTTATATGTTATACGATATACGTTATACGTTATACGTTATACGTTATACGTTATACGTTACACGTTATTCGTAATACATTATACGTGATACGGTATACGTTGTACGTTATACGTTATACGTTATACGTTATACGTTATACGTATACGTTATACGTTATACGTTATACGTTATACGTTATACGTTATACGTTATACGTTATACGTTATACGTTATACGTTACACGTTATTCGTAATACATTATACGTGATACGGTATACGTTGTACGTTATACGTTATACGTTATACGTTATACGTTATAGGTTATACGTTATACGTAATACGTTATACGTTATACGTTATACCTTATACGTTATACGTTATACGTTATACGTTATACGTTATACGTTACATGTTATACGTTCTACGTTATACGTTATACGTTACATGTTATACGTTCTACGTTATACGTTATACGTTATGCGTTATACGTTATACGTTATACGTTATACGTTATACGTTATACGTTATACTTTATACGTTATACGTTATACGTTATACGTTATACGTTATACGTTATACGTTATACGTTATACGTTATACGTTATACGTTATACGTTATACGTTATACGTTATACGTTATACGTTAGACGTTATACGTTATACGTTATACGTTACACGTTATACGTTATACGTTATACGTTATACGTCATACGTTATACGTTATACGTTATACGTTATACGTTATACGGTATACGATATACGTTATGCGTTATATGTTATACGTTATACGTTATACGTTATACATTATACGTTATACGTTATACGTTATACGTTATACGTTATACGTTATACGTTACACGTTATTCGTAATACATTATACGTGATACGGTATACGTTGTACGTCATACGTTATACGTTATACGTTATACGTTATACGTTATACGTTATATAATACGTTATGCGTTATACGTTATACGTTATACGTTATACGTTATACGTTATACGGTATACGATATACGTTATGCGTTATACGTTATACGTTATACGTTATACGTTATACGTTATACGTTATACGTTATACGTTATACGTCATACGTTATACGTTATACGTTATTCGTTATACGTTATACGGTATACGATATACGTTATGCGTTATATGTTATACGTTATACGTTATACGTTATACGTTATACGTTATACGTTATACGTTATACGGTATACGATATACGTTATGCGTTTTTCGTTATTCGTGATACGTTATACGTTATACGTTATACGTTATACGTTATACGTTATACGTAATACGTTATACGTTATACGTTATACGTAATACGTTATACGTTATACGTTATACGATATACGTGATATGTTATACGTTATGCGTTATACGTCATAGGTTATACGTTACACGTTATTCGTTAAGCGTTATACGTTATACGTTATACGTTATACGTTATACGTTATACGTTATACGTTATACGTTATACGTTATACCTTATACGTTATACGTTATACGTTATACGTTATACGTTATACGTTACATGTTATACGTTCTACGTTATACGTTATACGTTACATGTTATACGTTCTACGTTATACGTTATACGTTATACGTTATACGTTATACGTTATACGTTATACGTTATACGTTATACGTTATACGTTATACGTTATACGGTATACGATATACGTTATGCGTTTTACGTTATTCGTGATACGTTATACGTTATACGTTATACGTTATACGTTATACGTTATACGTAATACGTTATACGTTATACGTTATACGATATACGTTATACGTTATACGTTATACGTTATACGTCATAGGTTATACGTTATACGTTATTCGTTAGGCGTTATACGTTATACGTTATACGTTATACGTTATACGTTATACGTTATACGGTATACGATATACGTTATGCGTTATATGTTATACGATATACGTTATACGTTATACGTTATACGTTATACGTTATACGTTATACGTTATACGTTACACGTTATTCGTAATACATTATACGTGATACGGTATACGTTGTACGTTATACGTTATACGTTATACGTTATAGGTTATACGTTATACGTTATACGTTATACGTTATACGTTATACCTTATACGTTATACGTTATACGTTATACGTTATACGTTATACGTTACATGTTATACGTTCTACGTTATACGTTATACGTTACATGTTATACGTTCTACGTTATACGTTATACGTTATACGTTATACGTTATACGTTATACGTTATACGTTATACGTTATACGTTATACGTTATACGTTATACGTTATACGTTATACGTTATACGTTATACGTTATACGTTATACGTTATACGTTATACGTTATACGTTATACGTTATACGTTATACGTTATACGTTATACGTTATACGTTAGACGTTATACGTTATACGTTATACGTTACACGTTATACGTTATACGTTATACGTTATACGTCATACGTTATACGTTATACGTTATACGTTATACGTTATACGGTATACGATATACGTTATTCGTTATATGTTATACGTTATACGTTATACGTTATACATTATACGTTATACGTTATACGTTATACGTTATACGTTATACGTTACACGTTACACGTTATTCGTAATACATTATACGTGATACGGTATACGTTGTACGTCATACGTTATACGTTATACGTTATACGTTATACGTTATACGTTATATAATACGTTATGCGTTATACGTTATACGTTATACGTTATACGTTATACGTTATACGGTATACGATATACGTTATGCGTTATATGTTATACGATATACGTTATACGTTATACGTTATACGTTATACGTTATACGTTATACGTTATACGTTACACGTTATTCGTAATACAGTATACGTGATACGGTATACGTTGTACGTTATACGTTATACGTTATACGTTATACGTTATACGTTATACGTTATACGTTATACGTTATACCTTATACGTTATACGTTATACGTTATACGTTATACGTTATACGTTACATGTTATACGTTCTACGTTATACGTTATACGTTACATGTTATACGTTCTACGTTATACGTTATACGTTATACGTTATACGTTATACGTTATACGTTATACGTTATACGTTATACGTTATACGTTATACGTTATACGTTATACGTTATACGTTATACGTTATACGTTATACGTTATACGTTATACGTTATACGTTATACGTTATACGTTATACGTTATACGTTATACGTTATACGTTATACGTTAGACGTTATACGTTATACGTTATACGTTATACGTTATACGTTATACGTTATACGTTATACGTTATACGTTATACGTTATACGTTATACGTTATACGGTATACGATATACGTTATGCGTTATATGTTATACGTTATACGTTATACGTTATACATTATACGTTATACGTTATACGTTATACGTTATACGTTATACGTTATACGTTATACGTTACACGTTATTCGTAATACATTATACGTGATACGGTATACGTTGTACGTCATACGTTATACGTTATACGTTATACGTTATACGTTATACGTTATATAATACGTTATGCGTTATACGTTTTACGTTATTCGTTATACGTTATACGTTATACGTTATACGGTATACGTCATAGGTTATACGTTATACGTTATTCGTTATGCGTTATACGTTATACGTTATACGTTATACGTTATACGTTATACGGTATACGATATACGTTATGCGTTTAACGTTATTCGTGATACGTTATACGTTATACGTTATACGTTATACGTTATACGTTATACGTTATACGTTATACGTAATACGTTATACGTTATACGGTATACGATATACGTTATGCGTTTTACGTTATTCGTGATACGTTATACGTTATACGTTATACGTTATACGTTATACGTTATACGTTATACGTTATACGTTATACGTTATACGTTATACGTTATACGTTATACGTGATACGGTATACGTTGTACGTCATACGTTATACGTTATACGTTATACGTTATACGTTATACGTTATATAATACGTTATGCGTTATACGTTATACGTTATACGTTATACGTTATACGTTATACGGTATACGATAAACGTTATGCGTTATATGTTATACGATATACGTTATACGTTATACGTTATACGTTATACGTTATACGTTATACGTTATACGTTACACGTTATACGTTATACGTTATACGTTATACGTTATACGTTATACGTTATACGTTATACGTTATACGTTAGACGTTATACGTTATACGTTATACGTTACACGTTATACGTTATACGTTATACGTTATACGTCATACGTTATACGTTATACGTTATACGTTATACGTTATACGGTATACGATATACGTTATGCGTTATATGTTATACGTTATACGTTATACGTTATACATTATACGTTATACGTTATACGTTATACGTTATACGTTATACGTTATACGTTACACGTTATTCGTAATACATTATACGTGATACGGTATACGTTGTACGTCATACGTTATACGTTATACGTGATACGGTATACGTTGTACGTCATACGTTATACGTTATACGTTATACGTTATACGTTATACGTTATATAATACGTTATGCGTTATACGTTATACGTTATACGTTATACGTCATAGGTTATACGTTATACGTTATTCGTTATGCGTTATACGTTATACGTTATACGTTATACGTTATACGTTATACGTTATACGTTATACGTTATACGTTATACGTTATACGTTATACGTTACACGTTATACGTTATACGTTATACGTTATACGTCATACGTTATACGTTATACGTTATACGTTATACGTTATACGGTATACGATATACGTTATGCGTTATATGTTATACGTTATACGTTATACGTTATACATTATACGTTATACGTTATACGTTATACGTTATACGTTATACGTTATACGTTACACGTTATTCGTAATACATTATACGTGATACGGTATACGTTGTACGTCATACGTTATACGTTATACGTTATACGTTATACGTTATACGTTATATAATACGTTATGCGTTATACGTTATACGTTATACGTTATACGTTATACGTTATACGGTATACGATATACGTTATGCGTTATATGTTATACGATATACGTTATACGTTATACGTTATACGTTATACGTTATACGTTATACGTTATACGTTACACGTTATTCGTAATACATTATACGTGATACGGTATACGTTGTACGTTATACGTTATACGTTATACGTTATACGTTATACGTTATACGTTATACGTTATACGTTATACCTTATACGTTATACGTTATACGTTATACGTTATACGTTATACGTTACATGTTATACGTTCTACGTTATACGTTATACGTTACATGTTATACGTTCTACGTTATACGTTATACGTTATACGTTATACGTTATACGTTATACGTTATACGTTATACGTTATACGTTATACGTTATACGTTATACGTTATACGTTATACGTTATACGTTACACGTTATACGTTATACGTTATACGTTATACGTCATACGTTATACGTTATACGTTATACGTTATACGTTATACGGTATACGATATACGTTATGCGTTATATGTTATACGTTATACGTTATACGTTATACATTATACGTTATACGTTATACGTTATACGTTATACGTTATACGTTATACGTTACACGTTATTCGTAATACATTATACGTGATACGGTATACGTTGTACGTCATACGTTATACGTTATACGTTATACGTTATACGTTATACGTTATATAATACGTTATGCGTTATACGTTATACGTTATACGTTATACGTTATACGTTATACGGTATACGATATACGTTATGCGTTATATGTTATACGATATACGTTATACGTTATACGTTATACGTTATACGTTATACGTTATACGTTATACGTTACACGTTATTCGTAATACATTATACGTGATACGGTATACGTTGTACGTTATACGTTATACGTTATACGTTATACGTTATACGTTATACGTTATACGTTATACGTTATACCTTATACGTTATACGTTATACGTTATACGTTATACGTTATACGTTACATGTTATACGTTCTACGTTATACGTTATACGTTACATGTTATACGTTCTACGTTATACGTTATACGTTATACGTTATACGTTATACGTTATACGTTATACGTTATACGTTATACGTTATACGTTATACGTTATACGTTATACGTTATACGTTATACGTTATACGTTATACGTTATACGTTATACGTTATACGTTATACGTTATACGTTATACGTTATACGTTATACGTTATACGTTATACGTTATACGTTATACGTTAGACGTTATACGTTATACGTTATACGTTATACGTTATACGTTATACGTTATACGTTATACGTTATACGTTATACGTTATACGTTATACGTTATACGTTATACGGTATACGATATACGTTATGCGTTATATGTTATACGTTATACGTTATACGTTATACATTATACGTTATACGTTATACGTTATACGTTATACGTTATACGTTATACGTTATACGTTACACGTTATTCGTAATACATTATACGTGATACGGTATACGTTGTACGTCATACGTTATACGTTATACGTTATACGTTATACGTTATACGTTATATAATACGTTATGCGTTATACGTTTTACGTTATTCGTTATACGTTATACGTTATACGTTATACGTTATACGGTATACGTCATAGGTTATACGTTATACGTTATTCGTTATGCGTTATACGTTATACGTTATACGTTATACGTTATACGTTATACGGTATACGATATACTTTATGCGTTTAACGTTATTCGTGATACGTTATACGTTATACGTTATACGTTATACGTTATACGTTATACGTTATACGTTATACGTAATACGTTATACGTTATACGGTATACGATATACGTTATGCGTTTTACGTTATTCGTGATACGTTATACGTTATACGTTATACGTTATACGTTATACGTTATACGTTATACGTTATACGTTATACGTTATACGTTATACGTTATACGTTAGACGTTATACGTTATACGTTATACGTTACACGTTATACGTTATACGTTATACGTAATACGTGATACGGTATACGTTGTACGTCATACGTTATACGTTATACGTTATACGTTATACGTTATACGTTATATAATACGTTATGCGTTATACGTTATACGTTATACGTTATACGTTATACGTTATACGGTATACGATATACGTTATGCGTTATATGTTATACGATATACGTTATACGTTATACGTTATACGTTATACGTTATACGTTATACGTTATACGTTACACGTTATACGTTATACGTTATACGTTATACGTTATACGTTATACGTTATACGTTATACGTTATACGTTAGACGTTATACGTTATACGTTATACGTTACACGTTATACGTTATACGTTATACGTTATACGTCATACGTTATACGTTATACGTTATACGTTATACGTTATACGGTATACGATATACGTTATGCGTTATATGTTATACGTTATACGTTATACGTTATACATTATATAATACGTTATACGTTATACGTTATACGTTATACGTTATACGTTATACGTTATACGTTATACGTTATACGTTATACGTTATACGTTATACGTTATACGTTATACGTTATACGTTATACGTTATACGTTATACGTTATACGTTATACGTTAGACGTTATACGTTATACGTTATACGTTACACGTTATACGTTATACGTTATACGTTATACGTCATACGTTATACGTTATACGTTATACGTTATACGTTATACGGTATACGATATACGTTATGCGTTATATGTTATACGTTATACGTTATACGTTATACATTATACGTTATACGTTATACGTTATACGTTATACGTTATACGTTATACGTTACACGTTATTCGTAATACATTATACGTGATACGGTATACGTTGTACGTCATACGTTATACGTTATACGTTATACGTTATACGTTATACGTTATATAATACGTTATGCGTTATACGTTATACGTTATACGTTATACGTTATACGTTATACGGTATACGATATACGTTATGCGTTATATGTTATACGATATACGTTATACGTTATACGTTATACGTTATACGTTATACGTTATACGTTATACGTTACACGTTATTCGTAATACATTATACGTGATACGGTATACGTTGTTCGTTATACGTTATACGTTATACGTTATACGTTATACGTTATACGTTATACGTTATACGTTATACCTTATACGTTATACGTTATACGTTATACGTTATACGTTATACGTTACATGTTATACGTTCTACGTTATACGTTATACGTTACATGTTATACGTTCTACGTTATACGTTATACGTTATACGTTATACGTTATACGTTATACGTTATACGTTATACGTTATACGTTATACGTTATACGTTATACGTTATACGTTATACGTTATACGTTATACGTTATACGTTATACGTTATACGTTATACGTTATACGTTATACGTTATACGTTATACGTTATACGTTATACGTTATACGTTAGACGTTATACGTTATACGTTATACGTTATACGTTATACGTTATACGTTATACGTTATACGTTATACGTTATACGTTATACGTTATACGTTATACGTTATACGTTATACGGTATACGATATACGTTATGCGTTATATGTTATACGTTATACGTTATACGTTATACATTATACGTTATACGTTATACGTTATACGTTATACGTTATACGTTATACGTTATACGTTATACGTTACACGTTATTCGTAATACATTATACGTGATACGGTATACGTTGTACGTCATACGTTATACGTTATACGTTATACGTTATACGTTATACGTTATATAATACGTTATGCGTTATACGTTATACGTTATACGTTATACGTTATACGTTATACGTTATACGTTATACGCTATACGTTATACGTTACATGTTATACGTTCTACGTTATACGTTATACGTTACATGTTATACGTTATACGTTATACGTTATACGTTATACGATATACGTTATACGTTATACGTTATACGTTATACGTTATACGTTATACGTTATACGTTATACGTTATACGTTATACGTTATACGTTATACGTTATACGTTATACGTTATACGTTAGACGTTATACGTTATACGTTATACGTTATACGTTATACGTTATACGTTATACGTTATACGTTATACGTCATACGTTATACGTTATACGTTATACGTTATACGTTATACGTTATACGTTATACGGTATACGATATACGTTATGCGTTATATGTTATACGTTATACGTTATACGTTATATGTTATACGTTATACGGTATACGATATACGTTATACGTTTTACGTTATTCGAGATACGTTATACGTTATACGTTATACGTTATACGTCATAGGTTATACGTTATACGTTATTCGTTATGCGTTATACGTTATACGTTATACGTTATACGTTATACGTTATACGGTATACGATATACGTTATGCGTTTTACGTTATTCGTGATACGTTATACGTTAGACGTTATACGTTATACGTCATAGGTTATACGTTATACGTTATACGTTATACATTATACGTTATACGTTATACGTTATGCGTTATATGTTATACGATATACGTTATACGTTATACGTTATACGTTATACGTTATACGGTATACGATATACGTTATACGTTATACGTAATACGTTATACGTTATACATTATACGTTATACGTTATACGTTATACGTTATACGGTATACGATATACGTTATGCGTTATATGTTATACGATATACGTTATACGTTATACGTTATACGTTACACGTTATACGTTACACGTTATTCGTAATACATTATACGATATACGTTATGCGTTTAACGTTATTCGTGATACGTTATACGTTATACGTTATACGTTATACGTTATACGTTATACGTTATACGTAATACGTTATACGTTATACGGTATACGATATACGTTATGCGTTTTACGTTATTCGTGATACGTTATACGTTATACGTTATACGTTATACGTTATACGTTATACGTAATACGTTATACGTTATACATTATACGTTTTACGTTATACGTTATACGTTATACGGTATACGATATACGTTATGCGTTATATGTTATACGATATACGTTATACGTTATACGTTATACGTTACACGTTATACGTTACACGTTATTCGTAATACATTATACGATATACGTTATGCGTTTTACGTTATTCGTGATACGTTATACGTTATACGTTATACGTTATACGTTATACGTTATACGTAATACGTTATGCGTTATACGTTATACGATATACGTGACACGTTATACGTTATACGTTATACGTCATATGTTATACGTTATACGTTATTCGTTAGGCGTTATACGTTATACGTTATACGTTATACGTTATACGTTATACGTTATACGGTATACGATTTACGTTATGCGTTATATGTTATACGTTATACGTTATACGTTATACGTCATAGGTTATACGTTATACGTTATTCGTTATGCGTTATACGTTATACGTTATACGTTATACGTTATACGTTATACGTTATACGTCATACGTTATACGTTATACGTTATACGTTATACGTTATACGGTATACGATATACGTTATGCGTTATATGTTATACGTTATACGTTATACGTTATACGTTATACGTTTTACGTTATACGGTATACGATATTCGTTATGCGTTTTACGTTATTCGTGATACGTTATACGTTATACGTTATACGTTATACGTTATACGTTATACGTAATACGTTATACGTTATACGTTATACGTTATACGATATACGTGATACGTTATACGTTATACGTTATACGTCATAGGTTATACGTTACACGTTATTCGTTACGCGTTATACGTTATACGTTATACGTTATACGTTATACGTTATACGTTATACGTTATACGTTATACGTTATACGTTATACGTTATACGTTATACGGTATACGATATACGTTATGCGTTATATGTTATACGTTATACGTTATACGTTATACGTCATAGGTTATACGTTATACGTTATTCGTTATGCGTTATACGTTATACGTTATACGTTATACGTTATACGTTATACGTTATACGGTATACGATATACGTTATGCGTTTTACGTTATTCGTGATACGTTATACGTTATACGTTATACGTTATACGTTATACGTTATACGTAATACGTTATACGTTATACGTTATACGATATACGTTATACGTTATACGTTATACGTTATACGTCATAGGTTATACGTTATACGTTATTCGTTAGGCGTTATACGTTATACGTTATACGTTATACGTTATACGTTATACGTTATACGGTATACGATATACGTTATGCGTTATATGTTATACGATATACGTTATACGTTATACGTTATACGTTATACGTTGTACGTTATACGTTATACGTTACACGTTATTCGTAATACATTATACGTGATACGGTATACGTTGTACGTTATACGTTATACGTTATACGTTATAGGTTATACGTTATACGTTATACGTTATACGTTATACGTTATACCTTATACGTTATACGTTATACGTTATACGTTATACGTTATACGTTACATGTTATACGTTCTACGTTATACGTTATACGTTACATGTTATACGTTCTACGTTATACGTTATACGTTATACGTTATACGTTATACGTTATACGTTATACGTTATACGTTATACGTTATACGTTATACGTTATACGTTATACGTTATACGTTATACGTTATACGTTATACGTTATACGTTATACGTTATACGTTATACGTTATACGTTATACGTTATACGTTATACGTTAGACGTTATACGTTATACGTTATACGTTACACGTTATACGTTATACGTTATACGTTATACGTCATACGTTATACGTTATACGTTATACGTTATACGTTATACGGTATACGATATACGTTATGCGTTATATGTTATACGTTATACGTTATACGTTATACATTATACGTTATACGTTATACGTTATACGTTATACGTTATACGTTATACGTTACACGTTATTCGTAATACATTATACGTGATACGGTATACGTTGTACGTCATACGTTATACGTTATACGTTATACGTTATACGTTATACGTTATACGTTATACGTTATACGTTATACGTTATACGTTAGACGTTATACGTTATACGTTATACGTTACACGTTATACGTTATACGTTATACGTTATACGTTATACGTTAGACGTTATACGTTATACGTTATACGTTACACGTTATACGTTATACGTTATACGTTATACGTCATACGTTATACGTTATACGTTATACGTTACATGTTATACGTTCTACGTTATACGTTATACGTTATACGTTATACGTTATACGTTATACGTTATACGTTATACGTTATACGTTATACGTTATACGTTATACGTTATACGTTATACGTTATACGTTATACGTTATACGTTATACGTTATACGTTATACCTTATACGTTATACGTTATACGTTATACGTTATACGTTATACGTTACATGTTATACGTTCTACGTTATACGTTATACGTTACATGTTATACGTTCTACGTTATACGTTATACCTTATACGTTATACGTTATACGTTATACGTTATACGTTATACGTTATACGTTATACGTTACATGTTATACGTTCTACGTTATACGTTACACGTTACATGTTATACGTTCTACGTTATACGTTATACGTTATACGTTATACGTTATACGTTATACGTTATACGTTATACGTTATACGTTATACGTTATACGTTATACGTTATACGTTATACGTTATACGTTATACGTTATACGTTATACGTTATACGTTATACGTTATACGTTATACGTTATACGTTATACGTTATACGTTATACGTTAGACGTTATACGTTATACGTTATACGTTATACGTTATACGTTATACGTTATACGTTATACGTTATACGTTATACGTTATACGTTATACGTTATACGTTATACGGTATACGATATACGTTATGCGTTATATGTTATACGTTATACGTTATACGTTATACATTATACGTTATACGTTATACGTTATACGTTATACGTTATACGTTATACGTTATACGTTACACGTTATTCGTAATACATTATACGTGATACGGTATACGTTGTACGTCATACGTTATACGTTATACGTTATACGTTATACGTTATACGTTATATAATACGTTATGCGTTATACGTTTTACGTTATTCGTTATACGTTATACGTTATACGTTATACGGTATACGTCATAGGTTATACGTTATACATTATTCGTTATGCGTTATACGTTATACGTTATACGTTATACGTTATACGTTATACGGTATACGATATACGTTATGCGTTTAACGTTATTCGTGATACGTTATACGATATACGTTATACGTTATACGTTATACGTTATACGTTATACGTAATACGTTATACGTTATACGGTATACGATATACGTTATGCGTTTTACGTTATTCGTGATACGTTATACGTTATACGTTATACGTTATACGTTATACATTATACGTTATACGTTATACGTTATACGTTATACGGTATACGATATACGTTATGCGTTATATGTTATACGATATACGTTATACGTTATACGTTATACGTTATACGTTATACGTTACACGTTATTCGTAATACATTATACGTGATACGGTATACGTTGTACGTTATACGTTATACGTTATACGTTATACGTTATACGTTATACGTTATACGTTATACGTTATTCGTTATACGTTATACGTTATACGTTATACGTTATACGTTATACGTTATATGTTATACGTTATACGTTATACGTTATACGTTATACGTTATACGTTATACGTTATACGGTATACGATATACGTTATGCGTTTTTCGTTATTCGTGATACGTTATACGTTATACGTTATACGTTATACGTTATACGTTATACGTAATACGTTATACGTTATACGTTATACGTAATACGTTATACGTTATACGTTATACGATATACGTGATATGTTATACGTTATACGTTATACGTCATAGGTTATACGTTACACGTTATTCGTTAAGCGTTATACGTTATACGTTATACGTTATACGTTATACGTTATACGTTATACGTTATACGTTATACGTTATACGTTATACGTTATACGTTATACGTTATACGTTATACGTTATACGTCATACGTTATACGTTATACGTTATACGTTACATGTCATACGTTCTACGTTATACGTTATACGTTACATGTTATACGTTCTACGTTATACGTTATACGTTATACGTTATACGTTATACGTTATACGTTATACGTTATACGTTATACGTTATACGTTATACGTTATACGTTATACGTTATACGTTATACGTTATACGTTATACGTTATACGTTATACGTTATACGTTATACGTTATACGTTATACGTTATACGTTATACGTTATACGTTATACGTTATACGTTATACGTTATACGTTATACGTTATACGTTATACGTTATACGTTATACGTTATACGTTACATGTTATACGTTCTACGTTATACGTTATACGTTATACGTTATACGTTATACGTTATACGTTATACGTTATACGTTATACGTTATACGTTATACGTTATACGTTATACGTTATACGTTATACGTTATACGTTATACGTTATACGTTATACGTTATACGTTATACGTTATACGTTATACGTTAGACGTTATACGTTATACGTTATACGTTATACGTTATACGTTATACGTTATACGTTAGACGTTATACGTTATACGTTATACGTTATACGTTATACGTTATACGTTATACGTCATACGTTATACTACCGTGATCAAAAAGTTTTAGGACTTTATTCATAAAATCAAAAATACAAATTTATTCGTCCAAATCGATATGGTCCCCTTCAAAGTAGTCCCCATTGACTGCAATGCACTTGCGCCATTGCTTGATCCAATCCTCGAAACACCGCTGGTACTCAATTTTCGGTATGTCCATCAGAGCCGTCTTCGATTTTGTCATGACCTCCTCTCGGGTACTGTAACGCGTTCCGCGAAGCGGTTTTTTAATTCGGTTGAACAGAAAAAAGTCGCAGGGAGCCAGATCTGGTGAATTTGAAGGCTGCTGGATAGTGTTCGTGTTGTTTTTCGTCAAAAACTCGCGGATAAGGATCGCATTGTGCGCCGGTGCGTTATCGTGGTGCAAAATCCACGAGTTGTTTGCCCACAAATCTGGCCTTTTTTGACGAATTCACTAACCAAAACGTCTTGAACGGATCCATAAGCAATGTTCAATTCCTCTGCCAGCTCTCTGATGGTCAATTTGCGGTTTTCGGACAACATTTCTTGAATTTTATCGATGTTTTCATCGGTTTTCGACGTTGTCGGCCTGCCACTGCGTTTGTCATCCTCGACCGACTCACGACCACTTCTGAAGCGTTCGTGCCATCGAAAAACATTTGATCTCGAAAGAGTATCGTTGCCGAAACACTTCTCCAACATATCCAAGGTCTGCGGACCGTTAAATCCGTTTTTTACACAAAATTTAATGCAAACTCGTTGATGCTCAAATGATGCCATTTTCAAAATCGAAGACACGAACAAAGGAGATGTGCTCAGTACAACGTAACTTTTACAAATATCAAGCTATGATGCTGAAATTGGAAGGAAGTGTTAATGACAGATATGGTAACCTAACAAAAAAATAAGAAACAATCGGGTGATTGACAGCGACACACGGGGGACAGTCCTAGAACTTTTTGATCAAGGTAGTACGTTATACGTTATACGTTATACGTTATACGGTATACGATATACGTTATGCGTTATATGTTTTACGTTATACGTTATACGTTATATGTTATACGTTATACGGTATACGATATACGTTATGCGTTTTACGTTATTCGTGATACGTTATACGTTATACGTTATACGTTATACGTTATACGTTATACGTTATACGTAATACGTTATACGTTATACGTTATACGATATACGTGATACGTTATACGTTATACGTTATACGTCATAGGTCATACGTTACACGTTATTCGTTAGGCGTTATACGTTATACGTTATACGTTATACGTTATACGTTATACGTTATACGTTATGCGTTATACGTTTTACGTTATACGTTATACGTTATACATTGTACGTTATACGTTATACGTTATACCTTATACGTTATACGTTATACGTTATACGTTATACGGTATACGATATACGTAATACGTTATACGTTATACGTTATACGTTATGCGTTATACGTTTTACGTTATACGTTATACGTTATACATTGTACGTTATACGTTATACGTTATACCTTATACGTTATACGTTATACGTTATACGTTATACGGTATACGTTATACGTTATGCGTTATACGTTTTACGTTATACGTTATACGTTATACGTTATACGTTATACGTTATACGGTATACGATATACGTAATACGTTATACGTTATACGTTATACGATATACGTTATACGTTATACGTTATACGTTATACGTTATACGTCATAGGTTATACGTTATACGTTATTCGTTAGGCGTTATACGTTATACGTTATACGTTATACGTTATACGTTATACGGTATACGATATACGTTATGCGTTATATGTTATACGATATACGTTATACGTTATACGTTATACGTTATACGTTATACGTTATACGTTATACGTTATACTTTATACGTTATACGTTATACGTTATACGTTATACGTTATATGTTATACGTTATACGGAATACGTTATACGTTATACGTTATACGTTTTACGATGTACGTTATAAATACGTTATACGTTCTACGTTATACGTTTTACGTTACACGTTATACGTTACACGTTATACGTTACACGTTATTCGTAATACATTATACGTGATACGGTATACGTTATACGCTATACGTTATACGGTGTACGATATACGTTATGCGTTTTACGTTATTCGTGATACGTTATACGTTATACGTTATACGTTATACGTTATACGTTATACGTTATACGTTATACGTTATACGTTATACGTTATACGTTATACGTTATACGTTATGCGTTATACGTTTTACGTTATACGTTATACGTTATACATTGTACGTTATACGTTATACGTTATACCTTATACGTTATACGTTATACGTTATACGTTATACGGTATACGTTATACGTTATGCGTTATACGTTTTACGTTATACGTTATACGTTATACGTTATACGTTATACGTTTTACGATATACGTTATACGTTATACGTTATACGCTATACGTTATACGTTATACGTTATACGTTATACGTTATACGTTTTACGTTATACGTTATACGTCATACGTTATACGTTATACCTTATACGTTATACGTTATACGTTATGCGTTATACGTTATACGTTATACGTTATACGTTATACGTTATACGTTATACGTTATACGTTATACGTTATACGTTATACGTTATACGTTATACGTTATACGTTATACGTCATACGTTATACGTTATGCGTTATACGTTATACGTTATACGTTATACGTTATACGTTATACGTTATACGTTATACGTTATACGTTATACGTTATACCTTATACGTTATACGTTATACGTTATACGTTATACGTTATACGTTATACGTTATACGTTATACGTTATACGTTATACGTTATGCGTTATACGTTTTACGTTATACGTTATACGTTATACATTGTACGTTATACGTTATACGTTATACCTTATACGTTATACGTTATACGTTATACGTTATACGGTATACGTTATATGTTATGCGTTATACGTTTTACGTTATACGTTATACGTTATACGTTATACGTTATACGTTTTACGATATACGTTATACGTTATACGTTATACGCTATACGTTATACGTTATACGTTATACGTTATACGTTATACGTTTTACGTTATACGTTATACGTCATACGTTATACGTTATACGTTATACGTTATACGTTATACGTTATACGTTATACGTTATACGTTATACGTTATACGTTATACGTTATACGTTATACGTTATACGTTATACGTTATACGTTATACGTTATAGGTTATACGTTATACGTTATACGTTATACTTTGTACGTTATACGTTATACGTTATACGTTATACGTTATATGTTATACGTTATACGGTATACGTTATACGTTATACGTTATACGTTTTACGATATACGTTATAAATACGTTATACGTTCTACGTTATACGTTTTACGTTACACGTTATACGTTACACGTTATACGTTACACGTTATTCGTAATACATTATACGTGATACGGTATACGTTATACGCTATACGTTATACGGTGTACGATATACGTTATGCGTTTTACGTTATTCGTGATACGTTATACGTTATATGTTATACGTTATACGTTATACGTTATACGTTATACGTTATACGTTATACGTTATACGTTATACGTTATACTTTATACGTTATACGTTATACGTTATACGTTATACGTTATATGTTATACGTTATACGGAATACGTTATACGTTATACGTTATACGTTTTGCGATGTACGTTATAAATACGTTATACGTTCTACGTTATACGTTTTACGTTACACGTTATACGTTACACGTTATACGTTACACGTTATTCGTAATACATTATACGTGATACGGTAAACGTTATACGCTATACGTTATACGGTGTACGATGTACGTTATGCGTTTTACGTTATTCGTGATACGTTATACGTTATACGTTATACGTTATACGTTATACGTTATACGTTATACGTTGTGCGTTATACGTTTTACGTTATACGTTATACGTTATACGTTATACGTTATACGTTATACGTTATACGTTATACGTTATACGTTATACGTTATACGTTATACGTTATACGTTATACGTTATACGTTATACGTTATACGTTATAGGTTATACGTTATACGTTATACGTTATACTTTATACGTTATACGTTATACGTTATACGTTATACGTTATACGTTATATGTTATACGTTATACGGTATACGTTATACGTTATACGTTATACGTTTTACGATATACGTTATAAATACGTTATACGTTCTGCTTTATACGTTTTACGTTACACGTTATACGTTACACGTTATACGTTACACGTTATTCGTAATACATTATACGTGATACGGTATACGTTATACGCTATACGTTATACGGTGTACGATATACGTTATGCGTTTTACGTTATTCGTGATACGTCATACGTTATACGTTATACGTTATACGTTATACGTTATACGTTATACGTTATACGTTATGCGTTATACGTTTTACGTTATACGTTATACGTTATACGTTATACGTTATACGTTTTACGATATACGTTATACGTTATACGTTATACGCTATACGTTATACGTTATACGTTATACGTTATACGTTATACGTTTTACGTTATACGTTATACGTCATACGTTATACGTTATACGTTATACGTTATACGTTATACGTTATACGTTATACGTTATACGTTATACGTTATACGTTATACGTTATACGTTATACGTTATACGTTATACGTTATAGGTTATACGTTATACGTTATACGTTATACTTTATACGTTATACGTTATACGTTATACGTTATACGTTATACGTTATACGTTATACGTTATACGTTATACGTTATATGTTATACGTTATACGGTATACGTTATACGTTATACGTTATACGTTTTACGATATACGTTATAAATACGTTATACGTTCTACGTTATACGTTTTACGTTACACGTTATACGTTACACGTTATACGTTACACGTTATTCGTAATACATTATACGTGATACGGTATACGTTATACGCTATACGTTATACGGTGTACGATATACGTTATGCGTTTTACGTTATTCGTGATACGCTATACGTTATACGTTATACGTTACACGTTATACGTTACACGTTATACGTTACACGTTATTCGTAATACATTATACGTGATACGGTATACGTTATACGCTATACGTTATACGGTGTACGATATACGTTATGCGTTATACGTTATACGTTATACGTTATACGTTATACGTTATACGTTATACGTTATACGTTATACGTTATACGTTATACCTTATACGTTATACGTTATACGTTATACGTTATACGTTATACGTTATACGTTATACGTTATACGTTATACGTTATACGTTATGCGTTATACGTTTTACGTTATACGTTATACGTTATACATTGTACGTTATACGTTATACGTTATACCTTATACGTTATACGTTATACGTTATACGTTATACGGTATACGTTATATGTTATGCGTTATACGTTTTACGTTATACGTTATACGTTATACGTTATACGTTATACGTTTTACGATATACGTTATACGTTATACGTTATACGCTATACGTTATACGTTATACGTTATACGTTATACGTTATACGTTTTACGTTATACGTTATACGTCATACGTTATACGTTATACGTTATACGTTATACGTTATACGTTATACGTTATACGTTATACGTTATACGTTATACGTTATACGTTATACGTTATACGTTATACGTTATACGTTATAGGTTATACGTTATACGTTATACGTTATACTTTGTACGTTATACGTTATACGTTATACGTTATACGTTATATGTTATACGTTATACGGTATACGTTATACGTTATACGTTATACGTTTTACGATATACGTTATAAATACGTTATACGTTCTACGTTATACGTTTTACGTTACACGTTATACGTTACATGTTATACGTTACACGTTATTCGTAATACATTATACGTGATACGGTATACGTTATACGCTATACGTTATACGGTGTACGATATACGTTATGCGTTTTACGTTATTCGTGATACGTTATACGTTATATGTTATACGTTATACGTTATACGTTATACGTTATACGTTATACGTTATACGTTATACGTTATACTTTATACGTTATACGTTATACGTTATACGTTATACGTTATATGTTATACGTTATACGGAATACGTTATACGTTATACGTTATACGTTTTACGATGTACGTTATAAATACGTTATACGTTCTACGTTATACGTTTTACGTTACACGTTATACGTTACACGTTATACGTTACACGTTATTCGTAATACATTATACGTGATACGGTATACGTTATACGCTATACGTTATACGGTGTACGATGTACGTTATGCGTTTTACGTTATTCGTGATACGTTATACGTTATACGTTATACGTTATACGTTATACGTTATACGTTATACGTTGTGCGTTATACGTTTTACGTTATACGTTACACGTTATACGTTATACGTTATACGTTTTACGATATACGTTATACGTTATACGTTATACGCTATACGTTATACGTTATACGTTATACGTTATACGTTATACGTTTTACGTTATACGTTATACGTCATACGTTATACGTTATACGTTATACGTTATACGTTATACGTTATACGTTATACGTTATACGTTATACGTTATACGTTATACGTTATACGTTATACGTTATAGGTTATACGTTATACGTTATACGTTATACTTTATACGTTATACGTTATACGTTATACGTTATACGTTATACGTTATAGGTTATACGTTATACGGTATACGTTATACGTTATACGTTATACGTTTTACGATATACGTTATAAATACGTTATACGTTCTGCTTTATACGTTTTACGTTACACGTTATACGTTACACGTTATACGTTACACGTTATTCGTAATACATTATACGTGATACGGTATACGTTATACGCTATACGTTATACGGTGTACGATATACGTTATGCGTTTTACGTTATTCGTGATACGTCATACGTTATACGTTATACGTTATACGTTATACGTTATACGTTATACGTTATGCGTTATACGTTTTACGTTATACGTTATACGTTATACGTTATACGTTATACGTTTTACGATATACGTTATACGTTATACGTTATACGCTATACGTTATACGTTATACGTTATACGTTATACGTTATACGTTTTACGTTATACGTTATACGTCATACGTTATACGTTATACGTTATACGTTATACGTTATACGTTATACGTTATACGTTATACGTTATACGTTATACGTTATACGTTATACGTTATACGTTATACGTTATACGTTATAGGTTATACGTTATACGTTATACGTTATACGTTATACTTTATACGTTATACGTTATACGTTATACGTTATACGTTATACGTTATACGTTATACGTTATACGTTATATGTTATACGATATACGGTATACGTTATACGTTATACGTTATACGTTTTACGATATACGTTATAAATACGTTATACGTTCTACGTTATACGTTTTACGTTACACGTTATACGTTACACGTTATACGTTACACGTTATTCGTAATACATTATACGTGATACGGTATACGTTATACGCTATACGTTATACGGTGTACGATATACGTTATGCGTTTTACGTTATTCGTGATACGCTATACGTTATACGTTATACGTTATACGTTATACGTTATACGTAATACGTTATACGTTATACGTTATACGATATACGTTATACGTTATACGTTATACGTTATACGTTATACGTTATACGTTATACGTTATACGTTATACGTTATACGTTAGACGTTATACGTTATACGTTATACTTTATACGTTATACGTTATACGTTATACGTTATACGTTAAACGTTATACGTTATACGTTATACGTTATACGTTATACGTTATACGTTATACGTTATACGTTATACGTTATACGTTATACGTTATACGTTATACGTTATACGTTATACGTTATACGTTATACGTTATACGTTATACGTTATACGTTATACGTTATACGTTATACGTTATACGTTATACGTCATAGGTTATACGTTATGCGTTATACGTTATACGTAATACGTTATACGTTATACGTTATACGTTATACGCTATACGTTATACGTTATACGTTATACGTTATACGTTATACGTTTTACGTTATACGTTATACGTCATACGTTATACGTTATACGTTATACGTTATACGTTATACGTTATACGTTATACGTTATACGTTATACGTTATACGTTATACGTTATACGTTATACGTTATAGGTTGTACGTTATACGTTATACGTTATACTTTATACGTTATACGTTATACGTTATACGTTATACGTTATATGTTATACGTTATACGGTATACGTTATACGTTATACGTTATACGTTTTACGGTATACGTTATAAATACGTTATACGTTCTACGTTATACGTTTTACGTTACACGTTATACGTTACACGTTATACGTTACACGTTATTCGTAATACATTATACGTGATACGGTATACGTTATACGCTATACGTTATACGGTGTACGATATACGTTATGCGTTTTACGTTATTCGTGTTACGTTATACGTTATACGTTATACGTTATACGTTATACGTTATACGTTATACGTTATACGTTATACGTTACACGTTATTCGTAATACATTATACGTGATACGGTATACGTTATACGATATACGTTATACGTTATACGTTATACGTTCTACGTTATATAATACGTTATGCGTTATACGTTTTACGTTATTCGTTATACGTTATACGTTATACGTTATACGTTATACGTCATAGGTTATACGTTATACGTTATTCGTTATGCGTTATACGTTATACGTTATACGTTATACGTTATACGTTATACGTTATACGGTATACGATATACGTTATGCGTTTTACGTTATTCGTGATACGTTATACGTTATACGTTATACGTTATACGTTATACGTTATACGTTATACGTTATACGTAATACGTTATACGTTATACGTTATACGATATACGTGGTACGTTATACGTTATACGTTATACGTCATAGGTTATACGTTATACGTTATTCGTTAGGCGTTATACATTATACGTTATACGTTATACGTTATACGTTATACGTTATACGGTATACGATATACGTTATGCGTTATATGTTATACGTTATACGTTATACGTTATACGTTATACGTTATACGTTATACGTTATACGTTATACGGTATACGATATACGTTATGCGTTTTACGTTATTCGTGATACGTTATACGTTATACGTTATACGTTATACGTTATACGTTATACGTTATACGTTATACGTTATACGTTATACGTAATACGTTACACGTTATACGTTACACGTTATTCGTAATACATTATACGTGATACGGTATACGTTATACGCTATACGTTATACGGTGTACGATATACGTTATGCGTTTTACGTTATTGGTGATACGTTATACGTTATACGTTATACGTTATACGTTATACGTTATACGTTATACGTAATACGTTACACGTTATACGTTATACGATATACGTTATACGTTATACGTTATACGTTATACGTTATACGTTAAACGTTATACGTTATACGTTATACGTTATACGTTATACGTTATACGTTATACGTTATACGTTATACGTTATACGTTATACGTTATACGTTATACGTTATACGTTATACGTTATACGTTATACGTTATTCGTTATACGTTATACGTTATACGTTATACGTTAGACGTTATACGTTATACGTTATACTTTATACGTTATACGTTATACGTTATACGTTATACGTTATACGTTATACGTTATACGTTATACGTTATATGTTATACGATATACGGTATACGTTATACGTTATACGTTATACGTTTTACGATATACGTTATAAATACGTTATACGTTCTACGTTATACGTTTTACGTTACACGTTATACGTTACACGTTATACGTTACACGTTATTCGTAATACATTATACGTGATACGGTATACGTTATACGCTATACGTTATACGGTGTACGATATACGTTATGCGTTTTACGTTATTCGTGATACGCTATACGTTATACGTTATACGTTATACGTTATACGTTATACGTAATACGTTATACGTTATACGTTATTCGATATACGTTATACGTTATACGTTATACGTTATACGTTATACGTTATACGTTATACGTTATACGTTATACGTTATACGTTATACGTTATACGTTATACGTTATACGTTATACGTTATACGTTATACGTTATACGTTATACGTTATACGTTATACGTTATACGTCATAGGTTATACGTTATGCGTTATACGTTATACGTAATACGTTATACGTTATACGTTATACGTTATACGCTATACGTTATACGTTATACGTTATACGTTATACGTTATACGTTTTACGTTATACGTTATACGTCATACGTTATACGTTATACGTTATACGTTATACGTTATACGTTATACGTTATACGTTATACGTTATACGTTATACGTTATACGTTATAGGTTGTACGTTATACGTTATACGTTATACGTTATACGTTATACGTTATATGTTATACGTTATACGGTATACGTTATACGTTATACGTTATACGTTTTACGGTATACGTTATAAATACGTTATACGTTCTACGTTATACGTTTTACGTTACACGTTATACGTTACACGTTATACGTTACACGTTATTCGTAATACATTATACGTGATACGGTATACGTTATACGCTATACGTTATACGGTGTACGATATACGTTATGCGTTTTACGTTATACGTTATGCGTTTTACGTTATTCGTGTTACGTTATACGTTATACGTTATACGTTATACGTTATACGTTATACGTTATACGTTATACGTTATACGTTATACGTTACACGTTATTCGTAATACATTATACGTGATACGGTATACGTTATACGATATACGTTATACGTTATACGTTATACGTTCTACGTTATATAATACGTTATGCGTTATACGTTTTACGTTATTCGTTATACGTTATACGTTATACGTTATACGTTATACGTCATAGGTTATACGTTATACGTTATTCGTTATGCGTTATACGTTATACGTTATACGTTATACGTTATACGTTATACGTTATACGGTATACGATATACGTTATGCGTTTTACGTTATTCGTGATACGTTATACGTTATACGTTATACGTTATACGTTATACGTTATACGTTATACGTTATACGTAATACGTTATACGTTATACGTTATACGATATACGTGGTACGTTATACGTTATACGTTATACGTCATAGGTTATACGTTATACGTTATTCGTTAGGCGTTATACATTATACGTTATACGTTATACGTTATACGTTATACGTTATACGGTATACGATATACGTTATGCGTTATATGTTATACGTTATACGTTATACGTTATACGTTATACGTTATACGTTATACGGTATACGATATACGTTATGCGTTTTACGTTATTCGTGATACGTTATACGTTATACGTTATACGTTATACGTTATACGTTATACGTTATACGTTATACGTTATACGTTATACGTAATACGTTACACGTTATACGTTACACGTTATTCGTAATACATTATACGTGATACGGTATACGTTATACGCTATACGTTATACGGTGTACGATATACGTTATGCGTTTTACGTTATTCGTGATACGTTATACGTTATACGTTATACGTTATACGTTATACGTTATACGTTATACGTAATACGTTACACGTTATACGTTATACGATATACGTTATACGTTATACGTTATACGTTATACGTTATACGTTAAACGTTATACGTTATACGTTATACGTTATACGTTATACGTTATACGTTATACGTTATACGTTATACGTTATACGTTATACGTTATACGTTATACGTTATACGTTATACGTTATACGTTATACGTTATACGTTATACGTTATACGTTATTCGTTATACGTTATACGTTATACGTTATACGTTATACGTCATAGGTTATACGTAATGCGTTATACGTTATACGTTATACGTTATACGTTATACGTTATACGTTAAACGTTATACGTTATACGTTATACGTTATACGTTATACGTTATACGTTATACGTTATACGTTATACGTTATACGTTATACTTTATACGTTATACGTTATACGTTATACGTTATACGTTATACGTCTTGCGTTATACGTTATATGTAATATGTAATGCGTCATACGTTTTACGTTATTCGTTATACGTTTTTCGTTACAAGTTATACGTTATATGTCATACGTTATAAGTTATACGTCATAAGTTATACGATACACGTTATACGTTATACGAAATATGTAATACGTAATACGTTTTACGTCATTCGTTATACGTTCTTCGTTACACGTTATACGTTATACGTTATGCGTTATACGTTTTACGTTATTCGTGATACGTTATACGTTATACGTTATACGTTATACGTTATACGTTATACGTTATACGTTATACGTTTTACGTTATACGTTATACGTTATACGTTATACATTGTACGTTATACGTTATACGTTATACCTTATACGTTATACCTTATACGTTATACGTTATACGTTATACGTTATACGGTATACGTTATACGTTATGCGTTATACGTTTTACGTTATACGTTATACGTTATACGTTATACGTTATACGTTTTACGATATACGTTATACGTTATACGTTATACGCTATACGTTATACGTTATACGTTATACGTTATACGTTATACGTTTTACGTTATACGTTATACGTCATACGTTATACGTTATACGTTATACGTTATACGTTATACGTTATACGTTATACGTTATACGTTATACGTTATACGTTATACGTTATACGTTATACGTTATAGGTTATACGTTATACGTTATAGGTTATACGTTATACGTTATACGTTATACTTTATACGTTATACGTTATACGTTATACGTTATACGTTATATGCTATACGTTATACGGTATACGTTATACGTTATACGTTATACGTTTTACGATATACGTTATAAATACGTTATACGTTCTACGTTATACGTTTTACGTTACACGTTATACGTTACACGTTATACGTTACACGTTATTCGTAATACATTATACGTGATACGGTATACGTTATACGCTATACGTTATACGGTGTACGATATACGTTATGCGTTTTACGTTATTCGTGATACGTTATACGTTATACGTTATACGTTATACGTTATACGTTATACGTTATACGTTATACGTTATACGTTATACTTTATACGTTATACGTTATACGTTATACGTTATACGTTATACGGTATACGTTATACATTATACGTTATACGTTATACGTTATACGTTATACGTTATACGTTATACGTTTTACGATATACGTTATACGTTATACGTTATACGTTATACGTTATACGTTATACGTTATACGTTATACGTTATACGTTATACGTTATACGTTATACTTTATACGTTATACGTTGTACGTTATACGTTATACGTTAAACGTTATACGTTATACGTTATACGGTATACGTTATACGTTATGCGTTATACGTTTTACGTTATACGTTATACGTTATACGTTATACGTTATACGTAATACGTTATACGTTATACGTTATACGATATACGTTATACGTTATACGTTATACGTTATACGTTATACGTTAAACGTTATACGTTATACGTTATACGTTATACGTTATACGTTATACGTTATACGTTATACGTTATACGTTATACGTTATACGTTATACGTTATACGTTATACGTTATACGTTAGACGTTATACGTTATACGTTATACGTTATACGTTATACGTTACACGTTATTCGTAATACATTATACGTGATACGGTATACGTTATACGTTATACGTTATACGTTATACGTTATACGCTATACGTTATACGTTATACGTTATACGTTATACGTTATACGTTATACGTTTTACGTTATACGTTATACGTTATACGTTATACGTTATACGTTATACGTTATACGTTATACGTTATACGTTATACGTTATACGTTATACGTTATACGTTATACGTTATACGTTATACGTTATACGTTACACGTTATTCGTAATACATTATACGTGATACGGTATACGTTATACGATATACGTTATACGTTATACGTTATACGTTCTACGTTATATAATACGTTATGCGTTATACGTTTTACGTTATTCGTTATACGTTATACGTTATACGTTATACGTTATACGTCATAGGTTATACGTTATACGTTATTCGTTATGCGTTATACGTTATACGTTATACGTTATACGTTATACGTTATACGTTATACGGTATACGATATACGTTATGCGTTTTACGTAATTCGTGATACGTTATACGTTATACGTTATACGTTATACGTTATACGTTATACGTTATACGTTATACGTAATACGTTATACGTTATACGTTATACGATATACGTGGTACGTTATACGTTATACGTTATACGTCATAGGTTATACGTTATACGTTATTCGTTAGGCGTTATACGTTATTCGTTATACGTTATACGTTATACGTTATACGTTATACGGTATACGATATACGTTATGCGTTATATGTTATACGTTATACGTTATACGTTATACGTTATACGTTATACGTTATACGTTATACGGTATACGATATACGTTATGCGTTTTACGTTATTCGTGATACGTTATACGTTATACGTTATACGTTATACGTTATACGTTATACGTTATACGTTATACGTTATACGTAATACGTTACACGTTATACGTTACACGTTATTCGTAATACATTATACGTGATACGGTATACGTTATACGCTATACGTTATACGGTGTACGATATACGTTATGCGTTTTACGTTATTCGTGATACGTTATACGTTATACGTTATACGTTATACGTTATACGTTATACGTTATACGTTATACGTTATACGTAATACGTTACACGTTATACGTTATACGATATACGTTATACGTTATACGTTATACGTTATACGTTATACGTTAAACGTTATACGTTATACGTTATACGTTATACGTTATACGTTATACGTTATACGTTATACGTTATACGTTATACGTTATACGTTATACGTTATACGTTATACGTTATACGTTATACGTTATACGTTATACGTCATTCGTTATACGTTATACGTTATACGTTATACGTTATACGTCATAGGTTATACGTAATGCGTTATACGTTATACGTTATACGTTATACGTTATACGTTATACGTTAAACGTTATACGTTATACGTTATACGTTATACGTTATACGTTATACGTTATACGTTATACGTTATACGTTATACGTTATACGTTATACGTTATACGTTATACGTTATACTTTATACGTTATACGTTATACGTTATACGTTATACGTTATACGTCTTGCGTTATACGTTATATGTAATATGTAATGCGTCATACGTTTTACGTTATTCGTTATACGTTTTTCGTTACAAGTTATACGTTATATGTCATACGTTATAAGTTATACGTCATAAGTTATACGATACACGTTATACGTTATACGAAATATGTAATACGTAATACGTTTTACGTCATTCGTTATACGTTCTTCGTTACACGTTATACGTTATACGTTATGCGTTATACGTTTTACGTTATTCGTGATACGTTATACGTTATACGTTATACGTTATACGTTATACGTTATACGTTATACGTTATACGGTATACGTTATACATTATACGTTATACGTTATACGTTATACGTTATACGTTATACGTTATACGTTTTACGATATACGTTATACGTTATACGTTATACGTTATACGTTAAACGTTATACGTTATACGTTATACGTTATACGTTATACGTTATACTTTATACGTTATACGTTATACGTTATACGTTATACGTTAAACGTTATACGTTATACGTTATACGGTATACGTTATACGTTATGCGTTATACGTTTTACGTTATACGTTATACGTTATACGTTATACGTTATACGTTTTACGATATACGTTATACGTTATACGTTATACGCTATACGTTATACGTTATACGTTATACGTTATACGTTATACGTTTTACGTTATACGTTATACGTCATACGTTATACGTTATACCTTATACGTTATACGTTATACGTTATGCGTTATACGTTATACGTTATACGTTATACGTTATACGTTATACGTTATTCGTTATACGTTATACGTTATACGTTATACCTTATACGTTATACGTTATACGTTATACGTTATACGTTATACGTTATACGTTATACGTTATACGTTATACGTTATACATTATACGTTATACGTTATACGTTATACGTTATACGTTATACGTCATACGTTATACGTTATGCGTTATACGTTATACGTTATACGTTATACGTTATACGTTATACGTTATACGTTATACGTTATACGTTATACGTTATACCTTATACGTTATACGTTATGCGTTATACGTTATACGTTATACGTTATACGTTATACGTTATACGTTATACGTTATACGTTATACGTTATGCGTTATACGTTTTACGTTATACGTTATACGTTATACATTGTACGTTATACGTTATACGTTATACCTTATACGTTATACGTTATACGTTATACGTTATACGGTATACGTTATACGTTATGCGTTATACGTTTTACGTTATACGTTATACGTTATACGTTATACGTTATACGTTTTACGATATACGTTATACGTTATACGTTATACGCTATACGTTATACGTTATACGTTATACGTTATACGTTATACGTTTTACGTTATACGTTATACGTCATACGTTATACGTTATACGTTATACGTTATACGTTATACGTTATACGTTATACGTTATACGTTATACGTTATACGTTATACGTTATACGTTATACGTTATACGTTATACGTTATACGTTATACGTTATACGTTATAGGTTATACGTTATACGTTATACGTTATACTTTATACGTTATACGTTATACGTTATACGTTATACGTTATATGTTATACGTTATACGGTATACGTTATACGTTATACGTTATACGTTTTACGATATACGTTATAAATACGTTATACGTTCTACGTTATACGTTTTACGTTACACGTTATACGTTACACGTTATACGTTACACGTTATTCGTAATACATTATACGTGATACGGTATACGTTATACGCTATACGTTATACGGTGTACGATATACGTTATGCGTTTTACGTTATTCGTGATACGTTATACGTTATACGTTATACGTTATACGTTATACGTTATACGTTATACGTTATACGTTATACGTTATACTTTATACGTTATACGTTATACGTTATACGTTTTACGTTATACGTTATACGTCATACGTTATACGTTATACGTTATACGTTATACGTTATACGTTATACGTTATACGTTATACGTTATACGTTATACGTTATACGTTATACTTTATACGTTATACGTTATACGTTATACGTTATACGTTATACGTTATACGTTATATGTTATACGTTATACGGTATACGTTATACGTTATACGTTATACGTTTTACGATATACGTTATAAATACGTTATACGTTCTGCTTTATACGTTTTACGTTACACGTTATACGTTACACGTTATACGTTACACGTTATTCGTAATACATTATACGTGATACGGTATACGTTATACGCTATACGTTATACGGTGTACGATATACGTTATGCGTTTTACGTTATTCGTGATACGTTATACGCTATACGTTATACGGTGTACGATATACGTTATGCGTTTTACGTTATTCGTGATACGTTATACGTTATACGTTATACGTTATACGTTATACGTTATACGGTATACGTTATGCGTTATACGTTTTACGTTATACGTTATACGTTATACGTTATACGTTATACGTTTTACGATATACGTTATACGTTATACGTTATACGCTATACGTTATACGTTATACGTTATACGTTATACGTTATACGTTTTACGTTATACGTTATACGTCATACGTTATACGTTATACGTTATACGTTATACGTTATACGTTATACGTTATACATTATACGTTATACGTTATACGTTATACGTTATACCTTATACGTTATACGTTATACGTTATACGTTATACGTTATACGTTATACGTTATACGTTATACGTTATACGTTATACGTTATGCGTTATACGTTTTACGTTATACGTTATACGTTATACATTGTACGTTATACGTTATACGTTATACGTTATACGTTATACGTTATACATTATACGTTATACGTTATACGCTATACGTTATACGTTATACGTTATACGTTATACGTTATACGTTTTACGTTATACGTTATACGTCATACGTTATACGTTATACGTTATACGTTATACGTTATACGTTATACGTTATACGGTATACGTTATACGTTATGCGTTATACGTTTTACGTTATACGTTATACGTTATACGTTATATGTTATACGTTTTACGATATACGTTATACGTTATACGTTATACGCTATACGTTATACGTTATACGTTATACGTTATACGTTATACGTTTTACGTTATACGTTATACGTCATACGTTATACGTTATACGTTATACGTTATACGTTATACGTTATACGTTATACGTTATACGTTATACGTTATACGTTATACGTTATACGTTATACGTTATACGTTATACGTTATACGTTATACGTTATACGTTATAGGTTATACGTTATACGTTATACGTTATACTTTATACGTTATACGTTATACGTTATACGTTATACGTTATATGTTATACGTTATACGGTATACGTTATACGTTATACGTTATACGTTTTACGATATACGTTATAAATACGTTATACGTTCTACGTTATACGTTTTACGTTACACGTTATACGTTACACGTTATACGTTACACGTTATTCGTAATACATTATACGTGATACGGTATACGTTATACGCTATACGTTATACGGTGTACGATATACGTTATGCGTTTTACGTTATTCGTGATACGTTATACGTTATACGTTATACGTTATACGTTATACGTTATACGTTATACGTTATACGTTATACGTTATACTTTATACGTTATACGTTATACGTTATACGTTTTACGTTATACGTTATACGTCATACGTTATACGTTATACGTTATACGTTATACGTTATACGTTATACGTTATACGTTATACGTTATACGTTATACGTTATACGTTATACGTTATACGTTATACGTTATACGTTATACGTTATAGGTTATACGTTATACGTTATACGTTATACTTTATACGTTATACGTTATACGTTATACGTTATACGTTATACGTTATACGTTATATGTTATACGTTATACGGTATACGTTATACGTTATACGTTATACGTTTTACGATATACGTTATAAATACGTTATACGTTCTGCTTTATACGTTTTACGTTACACGTTATACGTTACACGTTATACGTTACACGTTATTCGTAATACATTATACGTGATACGGTATACGTTATACGCTATACGTTATACGGTGTACGATATACGTTATGCGTTTTACGTTATTCGTGATACGTTATACGTTATACGTTATACGTTATACGTTATACGTTATACGGTATACGTTATGCGTTATACGTTTTACGTTATACGTTATACGTTATACGTTATACGTTATACGTTTTACGATATACGTTATACGTTATACGTTATACGCTATACGTTATACGTTATACGTTATACGTTATACGTTATACGTTTTACGTTATACGTTATACGTCATACGTTATACGTTATACGTTATACGTTATACGTTATACGTTATACGTTATACATTATACGTTATACGTTATACGTTATACGTTATACCTTATACGTTATACGTTATACGTTATACGTTATACGTTATACGTTATACGTTATACGTTATACGTTATACGTTATACGTTATGCGTTATACGTTTTACGTTATACGTTATACGTTATACATTGTACGTTATACGTTATACGTTATACGTTATACGTTATACGTTATACATTATACGTTATACGTTATACGTTATACGTTATACGTTATACGTTATACGTCATACGTTATACGTTATGCGTTATACGTTATACGTTATACCTTATACGTTATACGTTATACGTTATACGTTATACGTTATACGTTATACGTTATACGTTATACGTTATACGTTATACGTTATGCGTTATACGTTTTACGTTATACGTTATACGTTATACATTGTACGTTATACGTTATACGTTATACCTTATACGTTATACGTTATACGTTATACGTTATACGGTATACGTTATACGTTATGCGTTATACGTTTTACGTTATACGTTATACGTTATACGTTATACGTTATACGTTTTACGATATACGTTATACGTTATACGTTATAGGCTATACGTTATACGTTATACGTTATACGTTATACGTTATACGTTTTACGTTATACGTTATACGTCATACGTTATACGTTATACGTTATACGTTATACGTTATACGTTATACGTTATACGTTATACGTTATACGTTATACGTTATACGTTATACGTTATACGTTATACGTTATACGTTATACGTTATAGGTTATACGTTATACGTTATACGTTATACTTTATACGTTATACGTTATACGTTATACGTTATACGTTATATGTTATACGTTATACGGTATACGTTATACGTTATACGTTATACGTTTTACGATATACGTTATAAATACGTTATACGTTCTACGTTATACGTTTTACGTTACACGTTATACGTTACACGTTATACGTTACACGTTATTCGTAATACATTATACGTGATACGGTATACGTTATACGCTATACGTTATACGGTGTACGATATACGTTATGCGTTTTACGTTATTCGTGATACGTTATACGTTATACGTCATACGTTATACGTTATACGTTATACGTTATACGTTATACGTTATACGTTATACGTTATACGTTATACGTTATACGTTATACGTTATACGTTATAGGTTATACGTTATACGTTATACGTTATACTTTATACGTTATACGCTATACGTTACACGTTATACGTTATACGTTATATGTTATACGTTATACGGTATACGTTATACGTTATACGTTATACGTTTTACGATATACGTTATAAATACGTTATACGTTCTGCTTTATACGTTTTACGTTACACGTTATACGTTACACGTTATACGTTACACGTTATTCGTAATACATTATACGTGATACGGTATACGTTATACGCTATACGTTATACGGTGTACGATATACGTTATGCGTTTTACGTTATTCGTGATACGTTATACGTTATACGTTATACGTTATACGTTATACGTTATACGTTATACGTTATGCGTTATACGTTTTACGTTATACGTTATACGTTATACGTTATACGTTCTACGTTTTACGATATACGTTATACGTTATACGTTATACGCTATACGTTATGCGTTATACGTTTTACGTTATACGTTATACGTTATACGTTATACGTTATACGTTTTACGATATACGTTATACGTTATACGTTATACGCTATACGTTATACGTTATACGTTATACGTTATACGTTATACGTTTTACGTTATACGTTATACGTAATACGTTATACGTTATACGTTATACGTTATACGTTATACGTTATACGTTATACGTTATACGTTATACGTTATACGTTATACGTTATACGTTATACGTTATACGTTATACGTTATAGGTTATACGTTATACGTTATACGTTATACTTTATACGTTATACGTTATACGTTATACGTTATACGTTATACGTTATACGTTATACGTTATACGTTATATGTTATACGTTATACGGTATACGTTATACGTTATACGTTATACGTTTTACGATATACGTTATAAATACGTTATACGTTCTACGTTATACGTTTTACGTTACACGTTATACGTTACACGTTATACGTTACACGTTATTCGTAATACATTATACGTGATACGGTATACGTTATACGCTATACGTTATACGGTGTACGATATACGTTATGCGTTTTACGTTATTCGTGATACGCTATACGTTATACGTTATACGTTATACGTTATACGTTATACGTAATACGTTATACGTTATACGTTATACGATATACGTTATACGTTATACGTTATACGTTATACGTTATACGTTATACGTTATACGTTATACGTTATACGTTATACGTTATACGTTAGACGTTATACGTTATACGTTATACTTTATACGTTATACGTTATACGTTATACGTTATACGTTAAACGTTATACGTTATACGTTATACGTTATACGTTATACGTTATACGTTATACGTTATACGTTATACGTTATACGTTATACGTTATACGTTATACGTTATACGTTATACGTTATACGTTATACGTTATACGTTATACGTTATTTTTTTTTTTTTTTATTTTTTTTTATTTTTTTTTTTTTTTTATTAACGTGGGGGAAATCTTCGAAAGACCCCCCCGCCGCCTGGGGAGGGGCGGGGGGAGTGTGGGATTCCCCGCGCCCGGAAGGAAACCCATCGGGCGCGGGACCTACCCACTAAAACCCACCACGGTGGCCATCCTCGCACTATGCAGGGGGAGCACCTGGGACCGAAGACATCATAACATCAGGTGCTCCCCCGTGCAGGGCTCTCGCGCCCGTGTCCTCCCGTTCCAGGGAAGGGAGGGGGTACTTCACCCTCCCTTCCCTGTTTTCTCCTCGGCGCTCTGGCGCCCGACGTCGGAGCAGGGCCACACTGCTCCGACGTCCCACTCCCGGGGGCCGCCCGAGGGCGGCCGCGAGTCCCACACTCGCGACCGCCCACGGCCCCCATAGCCGCGCCGGAGGCACGGCCCTGGGACCGTGCCGTCGGCGCGGCCGCACCCCGGCTCGTACGCTCCCGAGGGCGGCTCTGGCCTCTCCGCCCTCGAGAGCGTCGCCGTCCCTTATTCCTCCCACCCCTCAGACGACGGGCGGTGGCACGAGCCTCAAGGGCTACGCACCCCCGCCCGCCGCTCTCAGGGTGGCCTCCCCAGCCCTTCCGGAGGCCCACCCGCCCCCGGCCTCGGACGAGGCCTCGCTCGCGGTCTCCCGCTCTCGCGAATGCGGCTCGCGGCCTCCTTCCGCGAGATTACCTCCTCGCAGAAGGAGGCCACGGCCCGCCACTTCGTCTCGCTGCCGAGCATGGCCTGTACCACGCCCGGCAGCGATAGGTCCGCCCCAATCACGGCCGTGAGGACACGGCGCTCCACCCCCCAGGCCGGACACACCTCGAGGGTGTGTTGCGCCGTGTCCTCGTCCGCTGGACAGTGCCAGCAGCGCGCCGCCTCTTCCACACCGATCCGGCACAGGTACTGACCGAAGCATCCGTGCCCGGACAGCACCTGCACCAACCGGTAGGTGAGTGAGCCGAAGCGCCTACCCAGCCACTCAAACAGGACCGGCCGGATAGCCCGGACAGTCCTCTGGCCGAACAACGGCTCGGCCAGCCGCTGCTGCCAAAGCTGCAGCATGGACTCCCGGGCCTGGCGCCTCAGGGCCTCCACCTCGCAGCCCGCCAGGACCACCCCATCCTCGCGGGCGCGCATGCGGCCCTCGTAGAAAGCCGCATGCGCGCCCGCGATCAAGTCCGCCGTGGGTAGCCCTGACAGGACGCTCGCCGCCTCATACGAAACGGTCCGGTACCCCCGGGCGATCCGCAGTGCAAGCCGCCTTTGAACCCGGCGCAGCAATACCTTGCTGCGCCGGGAGGCGGCCAGGTCGCCCGCCCAAACGGGGGCCCCGTATAGGGCCACCGAGTGGACCATTCCCGCGTAGAGGCGGCGAACCCGGTCACTCGGGCCCCGCAGGTTGGGGAGGATACGGCCCAAAGCGCCAACTATCCTCTCCAACCGCGGGGCCAGGGCCCGGAAATGGCCCTCGAAGCGCCAGTGGCTGTCGAGGTGAAGTCCCAGATATTTCATCTGAGACCTCACCTCGACGTCTGTCTCACCCACCCGGATCAGGGGGGGAGGCGGCTCTCCCCGGGGTCTATACATCCCGAGTACCTCGGTTTTGTGGAGAGCCACCTCCAAACCGATCCCCCTGATCCGGGAGACGACGCGCCGGACACCGTCCTCGGCGGCCCGAACAGCCCCCCTCCAGTCCCCCCCGACGGCCAACAACAAGGTGTCGTCCGCGTAACATGTCAGACTGACGCCGTCGGGGAGGTCTTCGGCCCGCAGGACGGTGTCGTACCCGAGGTTCCACAGCAGGGGTCCTAACACCGACCCCTGCGGAACCCCGGAGTACACCGCTCTCCTCTCCGTCCCGCACCGGCCCGGATACTCGATCCACCTGTCGCGGAGGTAGTCCTCGACGACTGCCCTAAGGTAGGCGGGGACTCGATGTTCCTCAAGCCCCCGCCTAATCGCCGCCCAGGGTAGGGTGTTAAACGCATTGGCGATGTCCAAGGACACCGCCAATGCCACCCCACCCCGGGAGACCGCCGAGGCCGAGAGGGACCGGACGCGTCGAATCGCGTCGATCGTCGACCGGCCCTCCCGGAACCCGAACTGGCACTCCGCCAGCCCGGGCCCACCCCGCGACAGGTGCCCGACGATGCGGGCCGCCACGACTCTTTCTAGGAGCACGTTATACGTTATACGTTATACGTCATAGGTTATACGTTATGCGTTATACGTTATACGTTATACGTTATACGTTATACGTTATACGTTATACGCTATACGTTATACGTTATACGTTATACGTTATACGTTATACGTTTTACGTTATACGTTATACGTCATACGTTATACGTTATACGTTATACGTTATACGTTATACGTTATACGTTATACGTTATACGTTATACGTTATACGTTATACGTTATACGTTATACGTTATACGTTATACGTTATACGTTATACGTTATACGTTATACGTTATATGTTATACGTTATACGGTATACGTTATACGTTATACGTTATACGTTTTACGATATACGTTATAAATACGTTATACGTTCTACGTTATACGTTTTACGTTACACGTTATACGTTACACGTTATACGTTACACGATATTCGTAATACATTATACGTGATACGGTATACGTTATACGCTATACGTTATACGGTGTACGATATACGTTATGCGTTTTACGTTATTCGTGATACGCTATACGTTATACGTTATACGTTATACGTTATACGTTATACGTAATACGTTATACGTTATACGTTATACGATATACGTTATACGTTATACGTTATACGTTATACGTTATACGTTATACGTTATACGTTATACGTTATACGTTAGACGTTATACGTTATACGTTATACTTTATACGTTATACGTTATACGTTATACGATATACGTTAAACGTTATACGTTATACGTTATACGTTATACGTTATACGTTATACGTTATACGTTATACGTTATACGTTATACGTTATACGTTATACGTTATACGTTATACGTTATACGTTATACGTTATACGTTATACGTTATACGTTATACGTTATACGTTATACGTCATAGGTTATACGTTAAGCGTTATACGTTATACGTTATACGTTATACGTTATACGTTATACGCTATACGTTATACGTTATACGTTATACGTTATACGTTATACGTTTTACGTTATACGTTATACGTCATACGTTATACGTTATACGTTATACGTTATACGTTATACGTTATACGTTATACGTTATACGTTATACGTTATACGTTATACGTTATACGTTATACGTTATACGTTATAGGTTATACGTTATACGTTATACGTTATACTTTATACGTTATACGTTATACGTTATACGTTATACGTTATATGTTATACGTTATACGGTATACGTTATACGTTATACGTTATACGTTATACGTTATACGTTATACGTTATACGTTAGACGTTATACGTTATACGTTATACGTAATACGTTATACGTTATACGTTATACGTTATACGATATACGTGGTACGTTATACGTTATACGTTATACGTCATAGGTTATACGTTATACGTTATTCGTTAGGCGTTATACGTTATACGTTATACGTTATACGTTATACGTTATACGTTATACGTTATACGATATACGTTATACGTTATACGTTATACGTTATACGTTATACGTTAAACGTTATACGTTATACGTTATACGTTATACGTTATACGTTATACGTTATACGTTATACGTTATACGTTATACGTTATACGTTATACGTTATACGTTATACGTTATACGTTAGACGTTATACGTTATACGTTATACGTTATACGTTATACGTTACACGTTATTCGTAATACATTATACGTGATACGGTATACGTTATACGTTATACGTTATACGTTATACGTTATACGTTATACGTTATAGGTTATACGTTATACGTTATACGTTATACTTTATACGTTATACGTTATACGTTATACGTTATACGTTATACGTTATACGTTATACGTTATACGTTATACGTTATACGTTATACGTTATACGTTATACGTTATACGTTATACGTTAGACGTTATACGTTATACGTTATACGTTATACGTTATACGTTACACGTTATTCGTAATACATTATACGTTATACGTCATACGTTATACGTTATGCGTTATACGTTATACGTTATACCTTATACGTTATACGTTATACGTTATACGTTATACGTTATACGTTATACGTTATACGTTATACGTTATACGTTATACGTTATGCGTTATACGTTTTACGTTATACGTTATACGTTATACATTGTACGTTATACGTTATACGTTATACCTTATACGTTATACGTTATACGTTATACGTTATACGGTATACGTTATACGTTATGCGTTATACGTTTTACGTTATACGTTATACGTTATACGTTATACGTTATACGTTTTACGATATACGTTATACGTTATACGTTATAGGCTATACGTTATACGTTACACGTTATACGTTATACGTTATACGTTTTACGTTATACGTTATACGTCATACGTTATACGTTATACGTTATACGTTATACGTTATACGTTATACGTTATACGTTATACGTTATACGTTATACGTTATACGTTATACGTTATACGTTATACGTTATACGTTATACGTTATAGGTTATACGTTATACGTTATACGTTATACTTTATACGTTATACGTTATACGTTATACGTTATACGTTATATGTTATACGTTATACGGTATACGTTATACGTTATACGTTATACGTTTTACGATATACGTTATAAATACGTTATACGTTCTACGTTATACGTTTTACGTTACACGTTATACGTTACACGTTATACGTTACACGTTATTCGTAATACATTATACGTGATACGGTATACGTTATACGCTATACGTTATACGGTGTACGATATACGTTATGCGTTTTACGTTATTCGTGATACGTTATACGTTATACGTTTTACGATATACGTTATACGTTATACGTTATACGCTATACGTTATACGTTATACGTTATACGTTATACGTTATACGTTTTACGTTATACGTTATACGTCATACGTTATACGTTATACGTTATACGTTATACGTTATACGTTATACGTTATACGTTATACGTTATACGTTATACGTTATACGTTATACGTTATACGTTATACGTTATATGTTATACGTTATACGTTATACGTTATACGTTATACGTTATACGTTATACGTTATACGTTATACGTTATACGTTATACGTTATACGTTATACGTTATACGTTATACGTTATACGTTATACGTTATACGTTATACGTTATACGTTATACGTTATACGTTATACGTCATAGGTTATACGTTAAGCGTTATACGTTATACGTTATACGTTATACGTTATACGTTATACGTTATACGCTATACGTTATACGTTATACGTTATACGTTATACGTTATACGTTTTACGTTATACGTTATACGTCATACGTTATACGTTATACGTTATACGTTATACGTTATACGTTATACGTTATACGTTATACGTTATACGTTATACGTTATACGTTATACGTTATACGTTATAGGTTATACGTTATACGTTATACGTTATACTTTATACGTTATACGTTATACGTTATACGTTATACGTTATATGTTATACGTTATACGGTATACGTTATACGTTATACGTTATACGTTATACGTTATACGTTATACGTTATACGTTAGACGTTATACGTTATACGTTATACGTAATACGTTATACGTTATACGTTATACGTTATACGATATACGTGGTACGTTATACGTTATACGTTATACGTCATAGGTTATACGTTATACGTTATTCGTTAGGCGTTATACGTTATACGTTATACGTTATACGTTATACGTTATACGTTATACGTTATACGATATACGTTATACGTTATACGTTATACGTTATACGTTATACGTTAAACGTTATACGTTATACGTTATACGTTATACGTTATACGTTATACGTTATACGTTATACGTTATACGTTATACGTTATACGTTATACGTTATACGTTATACGTTATACGTTATACGTTATACGTTATACGTTAGACGTTATACGTTATACGTTATACGTTATACGTTATACGTTACACGTTATTCGTAATACATTATACGTGATACGGTATACGTTATACGTTATACGTTATACGTTATACGTTATACGTTATACGTTATACGTTACACGTTATTCGTAATACATTATACGTGATACGGTATACGTTATACGATATACGTTATACGTTATACGTTATACGTTCTACGTTATATAATACGTTATGCGTTATACGTTTTACGTTATTCGTTATACGTTATACGTTATACGTTATACGTTATACGTCATAGGTTATACGTTATACGTTATTCGTTATGCGTTAAACGTTATACGTTATACGTTATACGTTATACGTTATACGTTATACGGTATACGATATACGTTATGCGTTTTACGTTATTCGTGATACGTTATACGTTATACGTTATACGTTATACGTTATACGTTATACGTTATACGTTATACGTAATACGTTATACGTTATACGTTATACGATATACGTGGTACGTTATACGTTATACGTTATACGTCATAGGTTATGCGTTATACGTTATTCGTTAGGCGTTATACGTTATACGTTATACGTTATACGTTATACGTTATACGTTATACGGTATACGATATACGTTATGCGTTATATGTTATACGTTATACGTTATACGTTATACGTTATACGTTATACGTTATACGGTATACGATATACGTTATGCGTTTTACGTTATTCGTGATACGTTATACGTTATACGTTATACGTTATACGTTATACGTTATACGTTATACGTAATACGTTACACGTTATACGTTACACGTTATTCGTAATACATTATACGTGATACGGTATACGTTATACGCTATACGTTATACGGTGTACGATATACGTTATGCGTTTTACGTTATTCGTGATACGTTATACGTTATACGTTATACGTTATACGTTATACGTTATACGTTATACGTAATACGTTACACGTTATACGTTATACGATATACGTTATACGTTATACGTTATACGTTATACGTTATACGTTAAACGTTATACGTTATACGTTATACGTTATACGTTATACGTTATACGTTATACGTTATACGTTATACGTTATACGTTATACGTTATACGTTATACGTTATACGTTATACGTTATACGTTATACGTTATACGTTATACGTTATTCGTTATACGTTATACGTTATACGTTATACGTTATACGTCTCAGGTTATACGTAATGCGTTATACGTTATACGTTATACGTTATACGTTATACGTTATACGTTAAACGTTATACGTTATACGTTATACGTTATACGTTATACGTTATACGTTATACGTTATACGTTATACGTTATACGTTATACGTTATACGTTATACGTTATACGTTATACTTTATACGTTATACGTTATACGTTATACGTTATACGTTATACGTTTTGCGTTATACGTTATATGTAATATGTAATGCGTCATACGTTTTACGTTATTCGTTATACGTTTTTCGTTACAAGTTATACGTTATACGTCATACGTTATAAGTTATACGTCATAAGTTATACGATACACGTTATACGTTATACGAAATATGTAATACGTAATACGTTTTACGTCATTCGTTATACGTTCTTCGTTACACGTTATACGTTATACGTTATGCGTTATACGTTTTACGTTATTCGTGATACGTTATACGTTATACGTTATACGTTATACGTTATACGTTATACGTTATACGGTATACGTTATACATTATACGTTATACGTTATACGTTATACGTTATACGTTATACGTTATACGTTATACGTTTTACGATATACGTTATACGTTATACGTTATACGTTATACGTTATACGTTATACGTTATACGTTATACGTTATACGTTATACGTTATACGTTATACGTTATACGGTATACGATATACGTTATGCGTTATATGTTATACGTTATACGTTATACGTTATACGTTATACGTTATACGTTATACGTTATACGGTATACGATATACGTTATGCGTTTTACGTTATTCGTGATACGTTATACGTTATACGTTATACGTTATACGTTATACGTTATACGTTTTACGTTATACGTAATACGTTACACGTTATACGTTACACGTTATTCGTAATACATTATACGTGATACGGTATACGTTATACGCTATACGTTATACGGTGTACGATATACGTTATGCGTTTTACGTTATTCGTGATACGTTATACGTTATACGTTATACGTTATACGTTATACGTTATACGTTATACGTAATACGTTACACGTTATACGTTATACGATATACGTTATACGTTATACGTTATACGTTATACGTTATACGTTAAACGTTATACGTTATACGTTATACGTTATACGTTATACGTTATACGTTATACGTTATACGTTATACGTTATACGTTATACGTTATACGTTATACGTTATACGTTATACGTTATACGTTATACGTTATACGTTATACGTTATACGTTATACGTTATTCGTTATACGTTATACGTTATACGTTATACGTTATACGTTATACGTCTCAGGTTATACGTAATGCGTTATACGTTATACGTTATACGTTATACGTTATACGTTATACGTTAAACGTTATACGTTATACGTTATACGTTATACGTTATACGTTATACTTTATACGTTATACGTTATACGTTATACGTTATACGTTATACGTTTTGCGTTATACGTTATATGTAATATGTAATGCGTCATACGTTTTAAGTTATTCGTTATACGTTTTTCGTTACAAGTTATACGTTATACGTCATACGTTATAAGTTATACGTCATAAGTTATACGATACACGTTATACGTTATACGAAATATGTAATACGTAATACGTTTTACGTCATTCGTTATACGTTCTTCGTTACACGTTATACGTTATACGTTATGCGTTATACGTTTTACGTTATTCGTGATACGTTATACGTTATACGTTATACGTTATACGTTATACGTTATACGTTATACGGTATACGTTATACATTATACGTTATACGTTATACGTTATACGTTATACGTTATACGTTATACGTTATACGTTATACGTTTTACGATATACGTTATACGTTATACGTTATACGTTATACGTTATACGTTATACGTTATACGTTATACGTTATACGTTATACGTTATACGTTATACTTTATACGTTATACGTTATACGTTATACGTTATACGTTAAACGTTATACGTTATACGTTATACGTTATACGTTATACGTTATACGTTATACGTTATACATTATACGTTATACGTTACATGTTATACGTTCTACGTTATACGTTATACGTTATACGTTATACGTTATACGTTATACGTTATACGTTATACGTTATTCATTATACGTTATACGTTATACGTTATACGTTATACGTTATACGTTATACCTTATACGTTATACGTTATACGTTATACGTTATACGTTATACGTTATACGTTATACGTTATACGTTATACGTTTTACGATATACGTTATACGTTCTACGTTATACGTTATACGTTATACGTTATACGTTATACGTTATACGTTATACGTTATACGTTATTCATTATACGTTATACGTTATACGTTATACGTTATACGTTATACGTCATACGTTATACGTTATGCGTTATACGTTTTACGTTATTCGTGATACGTTATACGTTATACGTTATACGTTATACGTTATACGTTATACGTTATACGGTATACGTTATACATTATACGTTATACGTTATACGTTATACGTTATACGTTATACGTTATACGTTATACGTTATACGTTTTACGATATACGTTATACGTTCTACGTTATACGTTATACGTTATACGTTATACGTTATACGTTATACGTTATACGTTATACGTTATACGTTATACGTTATACGTTATACGTTATACGTGATACGTTATACGTTATACGTCATACGTTATACGTTATACGTTATACGTCATACGTTATACGTTATACGTTATACGTTATACGTTATACGTTATACGTTATACGTTATACGTTATACGTTATACGTTATACTTTATACGTTATACGTTATACGTCATAGGTTATACGTTATGCGTTATACGTTATACGTTATACGTTATACGTCATACGTTATACGTTATAGGTTACACGTCATACGTTATACGTAATACGTTATACGTTATACGATATACGTTATACGTTATACGTCATAGGGTATACGTTATACGTTATTCGTTATACGTTATACGTTATACGTTATACGTTATACGTTATACGGAATACGATATACGTTATGCGTTATATGTTATACGTTATACGTTATACGTTATACGTTATACGTTATACGTTATACGGTATACGATATACGTTATACGTTTTACGTTATTCGTGATACGTTATACGTTATGCGTTATACGTTTTACGTTATTCGTTATACGTTATACGTTATACGTTATGCGTTATACGTTTTACGTTATTCGTTATACGTTATACGTTATACGTTATACGTTATACGTTATACGTTATACGTTATACGTTATACGTTATACGTTATTCGTTAGGCGTTATACGTTATTCGTTATACGTTATACGTTATACGTTATACGTTATACGTTATACGGAATACGATATACGTTATGCGTTATATGTTATACGTTATACGTTATACGTTATACGTTATACGTTATACGTTATACGGTATACGATATACGTTATGCGTTTTACGTTATTCGTGATACGTTATACGTTATACGTTATACGTTATACGTTATACGTTATACGTAATACGTTATACGTTATACGTTATACGATATACGTTATACGTTATACGTTATACGTTATACGTCATACGTTATACGTTATACGTTATACGTTATACGTTATACGTTATACGTTATACGTTATACGTTATACGGAATACGATATACGTTATGCGTTATATGTTATACGTTATACGTTATACGTTATACGTTATACGTTATACGTTATACGGTATACGATATACGTTATGCGTTTTACGTTATTCGTGATACGTTATACGTTATACGTTATACGTTATACGTTATACGTTATACGTAATACGTTATACGTTATACGTTATACGATATACGTTATACGTTATACGTTATACGTTATACGTCATACGTTATACGTTATACGTTATACGTTATACGTTATACGTTATACGTTATACGTTATACGTTATACGTTATACGTTATACGTTATACGTTATACTTTATACGTTATACGTTATACGTTATACGTCATAGGTTATACGTTATACGTTATTCGTTAGGCGTTATACGTTATACGTTTTACGTTATACGTTATACGTTATACGGTATACGATATACGTTATGCGTTATACGTTTTACGTTATTCGTTATACGTTATACGTTATACGTTATGCGTTATACGTTTTACGTTATTCGTTATACGTTATACGTTATACGTTATACGTTATACGTTATACGTTATACGTTATACGTTATACGTTATACGTCATACGTTATACGTTATACGTTATACGTTATACGTTATACGTTATACGTTATACGTTATACGTTATACGTTATACGTTATACTTTATACGTTATACGTTATACGTCATAGGTTATACGTTATGCGTTATACGTTATACGTTATACGTTATACGTCATACGTTATACGTTATAGGTTACACGTCATACGTTATACGTAATACGTTATACGTTATACGATATACGTTATACGTTATACGTTATACGTTATACGTTATACGTTATACGTTATACGTTATACGTTATGCGTTATACGTTTTACGTTATACGTTATACGTTATACGTTATACATTGTACGTTATACGTTATACGTTATACCTTATACGTTATACGTTATACGTTATACGTTATACGGTATACGTTATACGTTATGCGTTATACGTTTTACGTTATACGTTATACGTTATACGTTATACGTTATACGTTATACGTTTTACGATATACGTTATACGTTATACGTTATACGCTATACGTTATAGGTTACACGTCATACGTTATACGTAATACGTTATACGTTATACGATATACGTTATACGTTATACGTCATAGGGTATACGTTATACGTTATTCGTTATGCGTTATACGTTATACGTTATACGTTATACGTTATACGTTATACGTTATACGTTTTACGTTACACGTTATACGTTATACGTCATACGTTATACGTTATACGTTATACGTTATACGTTATACGTTTTACGATATACGTTATACGTTATACGTTATACGTTATACGTTATACGTTATACGTTATACGTTATACGTTATACGTGATACGTTATACGTTATACGTCATACGTTATACGTTATACGTTATACGTCATACGTTATACGTTATACGTTATACGTTATACGTTATACGTTATACGTTATACGTTATACGTTATACGTTATACGTTATACTTTATACGTTATACGTTATACGTCATAGGTTATACGTTATGCGTTATACGTTATACGTTATACGTTATACGTCATACGTTATACGTTATAGGTTACACGTCATACGTTATACGTAATACGTTATACGTTATACGATATACGTTATACGTTATACGTCATAGGGTATACGTTATACGTTATTCGTTATACGTTATACGTTATACGTTATACGTTATACGTTATACGGAATACGATATACGTTATGCGTTATATGTTATACGTTATACGTTATACGTTATACGTTATACGTTATACGTTATACGGTATACGATATACGTTATGCGTTTTACGTTATTCGTGATACGTTATACGTTATGCGTTATACGTTTTACGTTATTCGTTATACGTTATACGTTATACGTTATGCGTTATACGTTTTACGTTATTCGTTATACGTTATACGTTATACGTTATACGTTATACGTTATACGTTATACGTTATACGCTATACGTTATACGTTATTCGTTAGGCGTTATACGTTATTCGTTATACGTTATACGTTATACGTTATACGTTATACGTTATACGGAATACGATATACGTTATGCGTTATATGTTATACGTTATACGTTATACGTTATACGTTATACGTTATACGTTATACGGTATACGATATACGTTATGCGTTTTACGTTATTCGTGATACGTTATACGTTATACGTTATACGTTATACGTTATACGTTATACGTAATACGTTATACGTTATACGTTATACGATATACGTTATACGTTATACGTTATACGTTATACGTCATACGTTATACGTTATACGTTATACGTTATACGTTATACGTTATACGTTATACGTTATACGTTATACGGAATACGATATACGTTATGCGTTATATGTTATACGTTATACGTTATACGTTATACGTTATACGTTATACGTTATACGGTATACGATATACGTTATGCGTTTTACGTTATTCGTGATACGTTATACGTTATACGTTATACGTTATACGTATTACGTTATACGTAATACGTTATACGTTATACGTTATACGATATACGTTATACGTTATACGTTATACGTTATACGTCATACGTTATACGTTATACGTTATACGTTATACGTTATACGTTATACGTTATACGTTATACGTTATACGTTATACGTTATACGTTATACGTTATACTTTATACGTTATACGTTATACGTTATACGTCATAGGTTATACGTTATACGTTATTCGTTAGGCGTTATACGTTATACGTTTTACGTTATACGTTATACGTTATACGGTATACGATATACGTTATGCGTTATACGTTTTACGTTATTCGTTATACGTTATACGTTATACGTTATGCGTTATACGTTTTACGTTATTCGTTATACGTTATACGTTATACGTTATACGTTATACGTTATACGTTATACGTTATACGTTATACGTTATACGTTATTCGTTAGGCGTTATACGTTATTCGTTATACGTTATACGTTATACGTTATACGTTATACGTTATACGGAATACGATATACGTTATGCGTTATATGTTATACGTTATACGTTATACGTTATACGTTATAACGTTATACGTTATACGGTATACGATATACGTTATGCGTTTTACGTTATCGTGATACGATTATACGTTATACGTTATACGTTATACGTTATACGTTATACGTAATACGTTATACGTTATACGTTATACGATATACGTTATACGTTATACGTTATACGTTATACGTCATACGTTTATACGTTATACGTTATACTTTATACGTTATACGTTATACGTTATACGTTATACGTTATACGTTATACGTTATACTTTATACGTTATACGTTATACGTCATAGGTTATACGTTATGCGTTATACGTTATACGTTATAGGTTATACGTCATACGTTATACGTTATAGGTTACACGTCATACGTTATACGTAATACGTTATACGTTATACGATATACGTTATACGTATACGTCATAGGGTATACGTTATACGTTATTCGTTATGCGTTATACGTTATACGTTATACGTTATACGTTATACGTTATACGTTTTACGTTACACGTTATACGTTACACGTTATACGTTACACGTTATTCGTAATAACTTATACGTGATACGGTATACGTTATACGCTATACGTTATACGGTGTACGATATACGTTATGCGTTTTACGTTATTCGTGATACGTTAAACGTTATACGTTATACGTTATACGTTATACGTTATACGTTATACGTTATACGTAATACGTTATACGTTATACGTTATACGATATACGTTATACGTTATACGTTATACGTTATACGTCATAGGTTATACGTTATACGTTATTCGTTTAGGCGTTTACTTACGTTATACGTTTTACGTTATACGTTATACGTTATACGGTATACGATATACTTTATGCGTTATACGTTTTACGTATTCGTTATACGTTATAACGTTATACGTAATGCGTTATACGTTTTACGTTATTCGTTATACGTTATACGTTATACGTTATACGTTATACGTTATACGTTATACGTTATACGTTATACGTTATACGTTATTCGTAGGCGTTATACGTTATTCGTTATACGTTATACGTTATACGTTATACGTTATACGTTATACGTTATACGTTATACGTCATAGGTTATACGTTATACGTTATTCGTAGGCGTTTATACGTTATACGTTATACGTTATACGTTATACGTTATACGTATATCGTTATACGTTATACGTTATACGTTATACGTTATACGTTATACGTTATACGTTATACGTTGTACGTTATACGTTATACGTTAAACGTTATACGTTATACGTTATACGTTATACTTTATACGTTATACGTTATACGTTATACGTTATACGTTAAACGTTATATGTTATACGTTATACGTAATACGTATACGTTATACGTTATACGATATACGTTATACGTTATACGTTATACGTTATACGTCATAGGTTATACGTTATGCGTTATACATTATACGTTATACGTTATACGTTATACGTTTATACGTTACACGTCATACGTTATACGTTATACGTTATACGTTATACGTTATACGTTATACTTTATACGTTATACGTTATACGTTATACGTTATACGTTAAACGTTATATGTTATACGTTATACGTTATACGTTATACGTTATACGTTATACGTTATACGTTATACGTTATACGTTATACGTTATACGTTATACGTTATACTTTATACGTTATACGTTATACGTTATACGTTATACGTTAAAAGTTATACGTTTACGTTATACGTTATACGTTATACGTTATACGTTATACGTTATACGTTATACGTTATACGTTATACGTTATACGTTATACGTTATACGTTATACGTTATACGTTATACGTTATACGTTATACGCTATACGTTATACGTTATACGTTATACGTCATAGGTTATCGTTATGCGTTATACATTATACGTTATACGTTATACGTTATACGTTATACGTTACACGTCATACGTTATACGTAATACGTTATACGTTATACGTTATACGATATACGTTATACGTTATACGTCATAGGGTATACGTTATACGTTATTCGTTATGCGTTATACGTTATACGTTATACGTTATACGTTATACGTTATACGTTATACGTTATACGTTATACGTTATTACGTTACACGTCATACGTTATACGTAATACGTTATACGTTATACGTTATACGATATACGTTATACGTTATACGTCATAGGGTATACGTTATACGTTATTCGTTATGCGTTATACGTTATACGTTATACGTTATACGTTATACGTTATACGTTATACGTTATACGTTATACGTTTTACGTTACACGTATACGTTACACGTTATACGTTACACGTTATTCGTAATACATTATACGTGATAGGTATACGTTATACGCTATACGTTATACGGTGTACGATATACGTTATGCGTTTTACGTTATTCGTGATACGTTATACGTTATACGTTATACGTTATACGTTATACGTTATACGTTATACGTTATACGTTATACGTAATACGTTATACGTTATACGTTATACGATATACGTTATACGTTACACGTTATACGTTATACGTCATAGGTTATACGTTATACGTTATTCGTTAGGCGTTATACGTTATACGTTATACGTTATACGTTATACGTTATACGGTTATACGTTATACGGTATACGATATACGTTATGCGTTATACGTTTTACGTTATACGTTATACGTTACACGTCATACGTTATACGTAATACGTTATACGTTATACGTTATACGATATACGTTATACGTTATACGTCATAGGGTATACGTTATACGTTATTCGTTATGCGTTATACGTTATACGTTATACGTTATACGTTATACGTTATACGTTGTACGTTATACGTTTTACGTTACACGTTATACGTTACACGTTATACGTTACACGTTATTCGTAATACATTATACGTGATAAGGTATACGTTATACGCTATACGTTATACGGTGTACGATATACGTTATGCGTTTTACGTTATTCGTGATACGTTATACGTTATACGTTATACGTTATACGTTATACGTTATACGTTATACGTTATACGTAATACGTTATACGTTATACGTTATACGATTATACGTTATACGTTACACGTTATACGTTATACGTCATAGGTTATACGTTATACGTTATTCGTTAGGCGTTATACGTTATACGTTATACGTTATACGTTATACGTTATACGTTATACGTTATACGTTATACGTTATACGTATACTTATACGTTATACGTTATACGTTATACGTTATACGTTATACGTTATACGTTTATTACGTTATACGCTATACGTTATACGTTATACGTTATACGTTATACGTTATACGTTATACGTTATACGGTATACGATATACGTTATGCGTTATACGTTTTACGTTATTCGTTATACGTTTTACGTTATACGTTATACGTTATACGTTATACGTTATACGTTATACGTAATACGTTATACGTTATACGTTATACGATATACGTTATACGTTACACGTTATACGCTATACGTCATAGGTTATACGTTATACGTTATTCGTTAGGCGTTATACGTATACGTTATACGTTATACGTTATACGTTATACGTTATACGTTATACGTTATACGTTATACGTTATACGTTATACGTTATACGTTATACGTTATACGTTATACGTTATACGTGATACGTTATACGTTATACGTTATACGTTATACGCTATACGTTATCACGTTATACGTTATACTTTATACGTTATACTTATACGTTATACGTTATACGGTATACGTTAACGTTATACGTTGTAGGTTATACGTTATACGTTATACGCTATACGTTATAGGTCATACCTTATACGTGATACGTCATACGTTATACGTTTATACGTTATACGTTATACGTTATACGTTATACGTTATACGTTATACGTTATACGTTATACGTTATACGTTATACGTTATACGGTATACGTTATACGTATACGTTATAGGTTATACGTTATACGTTATACGTCATACGTTATAGGTCATACCTTATACGTGATACGTCATACGTTATACGTTATACGTTATACGTTATACGTTATACGTTTACGTTATACGTTATACGTTATACGTTTACGTTATACGTTATACGTTATACGTTATACCCTATACGTTATACGTTATACGTTATACGTTATACGTTATACGTTATACGTTATACGTTATACGTTATACGTTATACGGTATATGATTTACGTTATGCGTTATATGTTATACGTTATACGTTATACGTTATACGTCATAGGTTATAGGTTATACGTTATTCGTTATGCGTTAATACGTTATACGTTATACGTTATACGTTATACGTTATACGTTATACGTCATACGTTATACGTTATACGTTATACGTTATACGTTATACGGTATACGATATACGTTATGCGTATATGTTATACGTTATACGTTATACGTTATACGTTTATACGTTTTACGTTATACGGTATACGATATTCGTTATGCGTTTCATGTTATCGTGATACGTTATACGTTATACGTTATACGTTATATGTTATACGTTATACGTAATACGTTATACGTTATACGTTATACGTAATACGTTATACGTTATACGTTATACGATATACGTGATACGTTATACGTTATACGTTATACGTCATAGGTTATACGGTACACGTTATTCGTTAGGCGTTATACGTTATACGTTATACGTTATACGTTGTACGTTATACGTTATACGTTATACGTTATACGTTATACGTTATACGTTATACGGTATACGATATACGTATGCGTTATAGTTATACGTTATACGTTATACGTTATACGTCATAGGTTATACGTTATACGTTATTCGTTATGCGTTATACGTTATACGTTATACGTTATACGTTATACATTATACGGTATACGATATACGTTATGCGTTTTTACGTTATTCGTTGATACGTTATACGTTATACGTTATACGTTATACGTTATACGTTATACGTAATACGTTATACGTTATACGTTATACGATATACGTTATACGTTATACGTTATACGTTATACGTCATAGGTTATACGTTATACGTTATTCGTTAGGCGTTATACGTTAGACGTTATACGTTATACGTTATACGTTATACGGTATACGATATACGTTATGCGTTATAATGTTATACGATATACGTTATACGTTATACGTTATACGTTATACGTTATACGTATACGTTACACGTTATTCGTAATACATTATACGTGATACGGTATACGTTGTACGTTATACGTTATACGTTATACGTTATACGTTATACGTTATACGTTATACGTTATACGTTATACCTTATACGTTATACGTTATACGTTATACGTTATACGTTATACGTTACATGTTATACGTTCTACGTTATACGTTATACGTTACATGTTATACGTTCTACGTTATACGTTATACGTTATACGTTATACGTTATACGTTATACGTTATACGTTATACGTTATCGTTATACGTTATACGTTATACGTTATTACGTTATACGTTATACGTTATACGTTATACGTTATACGTTATACGTTATACGTTATACGTTATACGTTATACGTTATACGTTATACGTTATACGTTATACGTTATACGTTATACGTATACGTTAGACGTTATACGTTATACGTTATACGTTATACGTTATACGTTATACCGTTATACGTTATACGTCATACGTTATACGTTATACGTTATACGTATACGTTATACGGTATACGATATACGTTATGCGTTATATGTTATACGTTATACGTTATACGTTATATGTTATACGTTATACGGTATACGATATACGTTATACGTTTTACGTTATTCGAGATACGTTATACGTTATACGTTATACGTCATAGGTTATACGTTATACGTTATTCGTTATGCGTTATACGTTATACGTTATACGTTATACGTTATACGTTATACGGTATACGATATACGTTATGCGTTTTACGTTATTCGTGATACGTTATACGTTAGACGTTATACGTTTACGTCATAGGTTATACGTTATACGTTATACGTTATACATTATACGTTATACGTTATACGTTATGCGTTATATGTTATACGATATACGTTATACGTTATACGTTATACGTTATACGTTATACGGTATACGATATACGTTATGCGTTTTACGTTATTCGTGATACGTTATACGTTATACGTTATACGTTATACGTTATACGTTATACGTAATACGTTATACGTTATACGTTATACGTAATACGTTATACGTTATACGTTATACGATATACGTGATACGTTATACGTTATACGTTATACGTCATAGGTTATACGTTACACGTTATTCGTTAGGCGTTATACGTTATACGTATACGTTATACTGTTATACGTTATACGTTATACGTTATACGTTATACGTTATACGATATACGGTTATACGTTATACGTTATACGTTATACGGTATACGATATACGTTATGCGTTATATGTTATACGTATACGTTATACGTTATACGTTATACGTTATACGTTATACGTTATACGGTATACGATATACGTTATGCGTTTTACGTTATTCGTGATACGTTATACGTTATACGTTATACGTTATACGTCATAGGTTATACGTTATACGTTATACGTTATACATTATACGTTATACGTTATACGTTATACGTTATACGTTATACGTTATACGTTACACGTTATTCGTAATACATTATACGTGATCGGTATACGTTGTACGTTATACGTTTTACGTTATACGTTATACGTTATACGTTATACGTTATACGTTATACGTTATACGTTATACGTTATACGTTATACGTTATACGTTATACGTTATACGTTATACGTTATACGTTATACGTTATACGTAATACGTTATACGTTATACGTTATACGTTATACGTTATACGTTATACGTTATACGTTATACGTTATACGTTTACGTCATACGTTATACGTTATACGTTATACGTTATACGTTATAGGATATACGTTATACGTTATACGTTATACTTTATACGTTATACGTTGTACGTTATACGTTATACGTTATATGTTTATACGTTATACGTTATACGTTATACGTTATACGTTATACGTTATACGTTATACGTTTTACGATATACGTTATAAATACGTTATACGTTCTACGTTATACGTTTTTCGTTACACGTTATACGTTACACGTTATACGTTACACGTTACACGTTATACGTTACACGTTATTCGTAATACATTATACGTGATACGGTATACATTATACGCTATACGTTATACGGTGTACGATATTACGTTATGCGTTTTTACGTTATTCGTGATACGTGTATACGTTATACGTTATACGTTATACGTTATACGTTATACGTTATACGTTATGCGTTATACGTTTTACGTTATACGTTATACGTTATACGTTATACGTTATACGTTATACGTTATACGTTAAACGTTATACGTTATACGTTATACGTTATACGTTATACGTTATACGTAATACGTTATACGTTATACGTTATACGTTATACGTTATACGTTATACGTTATACGTTATACGTTATACGTTATACGTTATACGTTATACGTTATACGTTATACGTTATACGTTATACGTTATACGTTAGACGTTATACGTTATACGTTATACTTTATACGTTATACGTTATACGTTATACGTTATACGTTATACGTTATACGTTATACTTTATACGTTATACGTTATACGTTATACGTTATACGTTATACGTTAAACGTTATACGTTATACGTTATACGTTATACGTTATACGTTATACGTTATACGTTATACGTTATACGTTATACGTTATACGTTATACGTTATACGTTATACGTTATACGTTATACGTTATACGTTATACGTTATACGTTATACGTTATACGTTATACGTTATACGTTATACGTCATAGGTTATACGTTATGCGTTATACGTTATACGTTATACGTTATACGTTATACGTTATACGTTACACGTCATACGTTATACGTAATACGTTATACGTTATACGTTATACGATATACGTTATACGTTATACGTCATAGGGTATACGTTATACGTTATTCGTTATGCGTTATACGTTATACGTTATACGTTATACGTTATACGTTATACGTTATACGTTTTACGTTACACGTTATACGTTACACGTTATACGTTACACGTTATTCGTAATACATTATACGTGATACGGTATACGTTATACGCTATACGTTATACGGTGTACGATATACGTTATGCGTTTTACGTTATTCGTGATACGTTATACGTTATACGTTATACGCTATACGTTATACGTTATACGTTATACGTTATACGTTATACGTTATACGTTATACGTTTTACGTTATACGTTATACGTTATACGTTATACGTTATACGTTATGCGTTATACGTTTTACGTTATTCGTTATACGTTATACGTTATACGTTATACGTTATACGTTATACGTTATACGTTATACGTTATACGTTATACGTTATACGTTATAGGTTATACGTTATACGTTATACGTTATACGTTATACGTTATACGTTATATAATACGTTATGCGTTATACGTTTTACGTTATTCGTTATACGTTATACGTTATACGTTATACGTTATACGTCATAGGTTACACGTTATACGTTATTCGTTAGGCGTTATACGTTATACGTTATACGTTATACGTTATACGTTATACGTTATACGTTATAGGTTATACGTTATACGTTATACGTTATACTTTATACGTTATACGTTATACGTTATACGTTATACGTTATATGTTATACGTTATACGTTATACGTTATACGTTATACGTTATACGTTATACGTTATACGTTTTACGATATACGTTATAAATACGTTATACGTTCTACGTTATACGTCTTACGTTACACGTTATACGTTACACGTTATACGTTACACGTTATTCGTAATACATTATACGTGATACGGTATACATTATACGCTATACGTTATACGGTGTACGATATACGTTATGCGTTTTACGTTATTCGTGATACGTTATACGTTATACGTTATACGTTATACGTTATACGTTATACGTTATACGTTATGCGTTATACGTTTTACGTTATACGTTATACGTTATACGTTATACGTTATACGTTATACGTTATACGTTATACGTTATACGTTATACGTCATAGGTTATACGTCATAGGTTATACGTTATACGTTATTCGTTATGCGTTATACGTTATACGTTATACGTTATACGTTATACGTTATACGGTATACGATATACGTTATGCGGTTTACGTTATTCGTGATACGTTATACGTTAGACGTTATACGTTATACGTCATAGGTTATACGTTATACGTTATACGTTACACGTTTTCGTTAGGCGTTATACGTTATACGTTATACGTTATACGTTATACGTTATTACGTCATAGGTTATACGTTATACGTTATACGTTATACGTTATACGTTATACGTTATACGTCATAGGTTATACGTCATAGGTTATACGTTATACGTTATTCGTTATACGTTATACGTTATACGTTATACGTTATACGTTATACGTATACGTTATACGTCATAGGTTATACGTTATACGTTTATTCGTTAGGCGTTATACGTTATACGTTATACGTTATACGTTATACGTTATACGTTATACGTTATACGTTATACGTTATACGTTATACGTTATACGTTATACGTTATACGTTATACGTTATACGTTGTACGTTATACGTTATACGTTAAACGTTATACGTTATACGTTATACGTTTATACTTTATACGTTATACGTTATACGTTATACGTTATACGTTAAACGTTATATGTTATACGTTATACGTAATACGTTATACGTTATACGTTATACGATATACGTTATACGTTATACGTTATACGTTATACGTCATAGGTTATTCGTTATGCGTTATACATTATACGTTATACGTTATACGTTATACGTTATACGTTACACGTCATACGTTATACGTTATACGTTATACGTTATACGTTATACGTTATACTTTATACGTTATACGTTATACGTTATACGTTATACGTAAACGTTATATGTTATACGTTATACGTTATACGTTATACGTTATACGTTATACGTTATACGTTATACGTTATACGTTATACGTTATACGTTATACTTTATACGTTATACGTTATACGTTATACGTTATACGTTAAAAGTTATACGTTATACGTTATACGTTATACGTTATACGTTATACGTATACGTTATACGTTATACGTTATACGTTATACGTTATACGTTATACGTTATACGTTATACGTTATACGTTATACGTTATACGTTATACGTTATACGTTATACGTTATACGTTATACGTCATAGGTTATACGTTATGCGTTTATACATTATACGTTATACGTCATACGTTATACGTTATACGTTATACGTTATACGTTATAGGATATACGTTATAACGTTATACGTTATACTTTATACGTTATACGTTTGTACGTTATACGTTATACGTTATATGTTATACGTTATACGTTATACGTTATACGTTATACTTATACGTTATACGTTATACGTTTTACGATATACGTTATAAATACGTTATACGTTCTACGTTATACGTTTTCGTTACACGTTATACGTTACACGTTATACGTTACACGTTACACGTTATACGTTACACGTTATTCGTAATACATTATACGTGATTACGGTATACATTATACGCTATACGTTATACGGTGTACGATATACGTTATGCGTTTACGTTATTCGTGA